>NW_004524805.1:250738-257515 GCF_000260255.1 Octodon degus
ATCCCCAGCACCACATACCATGCCAGCCCCGTCCCCAGGCTGGGCTGAGTCACGCAGAGTCCTTCCATAGTGTTATATGCCTATAATCCAAGGACTGGGGAGGCTGAAAGCGGGAGGATCACTACCAGCCTAAGGTGCATAGTGAGACCTTGTAACAACCAAATACATTTAAAAAAAAAAAAAAAGAAAGAAAAAGAAATCAAAAGCCACCCAGCTGAACTTTCTGAAATAGTAGCCAAGAGAGAAAGAAAGCTGATAAATAAGGCTCTAGAAAGAGTCAGAAATTACAGATAACTACAGATATAATGACCATAATAACAGACATCATTGGTGAATCTAGAGGAGAAAAGCTTAGGAAAGTAATACACACCGTGAACACCTACTTGAGAAAGAACTAGATTCCATAAAACAGATCTTAACAAATATCCAGGAGATGTAAAAGTCTACTAAAAGTGGAGACTAATGGATTTGGGCAGAATCAACCAATGTGAAGTTAGAATATCAAATCTAGAAGAAAAACTTGAAGTTAGCAACCATCAAATGAAAGACTTCATAAAAATAGCAAGGGACCATGAAAAATCAACCCGACAGCTGTGAGATGACACTAAGAATAACAAAAAATTAATCTGAATCAATGAAAAATTAGAAGGTATCACAAAAGACTTATGTTCACAGAAGTATTACCAGAAAACTTCCCAAGCATCAAAAAAGAATTTGATGTGAGGCATATAAAACTCCAATTAGCCATGATCACACACACACACACACACACACACACACACGGCATATATTAGTCAAGATCCCAGAAATTCAACACAAGAATAAAACATTAAAAGTTGTTGGAGAAAAGAAACAAATCACCTAGAGGGAAATCCATGAGAATCACAGCTGACTTTTCAACATAAACCCTGAAGTCAAGGAAAGCTTGGAGTATGACAAGCCCTAAGAAAAAAACAATTTCTAACCCAGATTGATGTATCCAGAAAAATTATCATTCAAAATTGATGGAGAGGGGGCAGGGGAAATGGCTCAGTGGAATAAGCGCTTCCCTGGCAAGCGCAAGGACCTGAGTTTGATCCCCGGTTCCGCAAAAAAAAAAAAAAAACTGATGGAGTGATTGGGGAGATATCTTGGTGGTCTAAGTGCCTACCTGGCAAGCAAAAGGACCCAGATTCAATCCTGGTAACCACATGCCATGCCAGCCCCAGAACCCCAGGTGCGCCGTGTGAGTCACCGAAACTAGGTGCGGTGATACACACCTGTAACCCCAGTGCTGGGGAGGCTGAGACAGGAGAATCACTGCAAGTCTGAACTGCATAGTGAGATCCTGTACCAAATAAATTTAAGAAAAAATGAAGAAGACACTTTGTTAAAATATATATATATATATATATATATATATATATGAAAAAGTGCTGGCGAGATAGCTCAGCAGACTAAGCGCCTGCTTAGGCAAGCACAGGGATTAGGGCTCGATCCCCATTCAGCCGGCCACCAAGACCAGGTGTGGTGGTGCACACCTGTAATCCCAGTGCTGGGGAGACTGAAAATAGGAGGATCACTACGAGTCCAAGCCTCATAGTGAGACCCTGTACCAAATATTAAAAAAAAAAAAAAAAATCTGAAGAAATTCACGACCACCAAACCATCACTGCAAAACATTCTGAAGAATAGTATAGAAAAACACAATAAAGACAAATCCTTGAATCCCAATAGGATGAGTCCCCAGGCAAGGCAGGCAATTAAATAGAAGACAAAGACAGAACTAAACAGAAGAAAACTATTATGACAACAATAACCCAATATGTACCAGTTATAGCCATCAATGTAAATAGTCTAAATTCACTAATCAAAAGAAACAAACTGGCAGACTCAATCAAGAAACAAGATGCAACACTATGCTAAATACAAGAAACAAATTTAACTGGAAAAGAAATTCATTGACTGAAAGTCAAAGGATAAGAAACAATACTCCATACAACAGGAACTCAGGAAAAAACAAACAAACAAACAAACAAACGAGAAGCTATTCCACTTGCACAGAGAGTGGATTTCAAACTAAGACTGATTGCAAGAGAAAAGGTCACTACATATTTGTTAAGGGAACAATCAAAGAGGAAGCAAATAACAAATACGCACCAAATACTACCACACACAGCTATCTAAAACAAACATGAGAAAAATCAGACAAGCACTAACACAATGTAATACTCAACCTCAAGATCCCATGGTCACAAATAAATCAACTAGACAAAAAAAAAAAAAAAAAAAAAAAAAAAAAAACAACAATAAAAAAAATCAGAATTAATGCCACGCTGGCCCCACCCCCAGGGCATGTTGAGATGGCAACTGAGATTGGGCATGATGGTGCCTGCCTATAATCCCAGTACTTGGGAGGCTGAAAACAGGAGGATCACTACGAGACCAATCTGTGTGGTGAGACCCTTTAGACCCTGTACTAAAGTTAAAAAAAAAAAAAAATCAGAATTAAACCAAACCTATAAACAAATGGAATTAGTAAATGTCCACAGAATGTTCTACCTCACAGCATCAGAATACACATTCCTCTCAGCAGCACACAGGACATTCTCCAGAACAGACCACATACTAGCTGTTGTAGTACATGCTTAAATAAATAAATGCAAAGCAACTAAAATTATCCCATGCATATTATCAGACCACAGCATAATGAAATTGGAAATCAATGATAAAAAACCCCACAAAGATACACGCAAATTATAAAATCCTCCTAAACAACCAATGGGTCACAGATAATAATAAGAAATTAAGCAATTTCTATAATAAAACAGTAAGGCTGGAGAGAGAGATCAGCAACATAAGTGCCTGCCTGGAAAGCACAAGGTCCTGAGTTCAATCTCCAGTACCAAAAAAAACAAACAGGTTGAATACAATCAAATGATAATGCCAACACAACATATTGGAACTTAAGGGATGCAATGAAAGCAGCCCTACAAGGGAAATTTATAACACTGAATTCTCATGTTGAAAAAGAGCTCAAATAACCAAATGTTGAGCCTCACACTTTTAGAAGAGGAGCAAGTTAAACACAAATAATGTACAAAGAAGGTGTGGTGGGTTAACAACTAGAGTTCAACTTGTAACACCCAGCTGAACTGAACAAGCACAATGCTGGGTATTGCAGGCTCACGTAGAGATCGTTGCTAGCCATATAAGAGATAGAACTAGAAAGAAAGAAAGAAGTTCAGAAGCAGTTGGAAGCTATTGTTTTATCAGGCCCTGTTGGCTTTCCTGATGAACTCAGCTGCTTTTATCATTGAAGAGGCTCAGGACTTTCACCTGAGAATAGTTACGGTTCACTTTGGGAGAGCTCTGGTCCTTACTGTGAGCATCACATCCTCGTTCTGGAAGGGAAGATGGTATACTGCTCAGTCTCTTGGAGAAGCTTGTCACAATGTCTTTCCTGATAGGAAAGACAGTTGTTTTTTGGTTGTTCTCATTCTCACAGGAGTCTGGACCTCACTGGTGCTGAAAATGGCAGTGGTACTTTTTGGGGGAGCTGTGGTACTTTTTAGGGGATCTCTGGCTCTTACTTGGATTTCACTTCCTGGCTCTAGTGCAGATCCCTCAGCCTGCTAACACGGATCCCTCATCCCAGTGGCACAGACTTTTTTGCTTCTACCACTGATCTTTGGGCCGTCCCAGTGCAGATCTGGGAAACAGGCCTGCATGAGACACTGTCATGGGATCTAGGCCTCCAGCTGGACTCGTGGGATGTACTGTTGAGGGCTCTAGGTCTTTACCTGGACTCATGCAGGACATTGCCATGGGATCCAGGACCTCTGCTGGATTCTTTGTTTTTAGTATGCAGAAAGGTTTCCTATACTCTCTTGTATATGACTCTTTGGGTGACTACTATAAAATAACATTTTTATAAATTATGGGTCCTGTATTGTTTGCCCTTGTAAACCCCAAACTACAATAGAAGGAAACAACAAACATAGGAGTAGAAATTAATGCAATTGATGCTAGGAAAACAATACAAAGAATCAACCAAGAGTTGGATCTTTGAAAAATTAAATAAAAGAGACAAACCCTACCCAACCCTGTCAAAAAAAAACAGAAGACTCAAATCCACACAATTAGGAATGAAAAGAACAAAATCACAATGGATCCTACATAAGTCCAGAGGTCTTCAATACCTGTTTTGACAACCTGTACTCTATTAAAGATGGAAAATGCAGATAAAATGGACAGATTCCTAGATATATATGAATTATCAAAGCTGAATGAAGATATAAAAGTTCTAAATAACTCAATACCACTCAATAAAACTAAAGAATTTAAAAATTACCAACAAAGAAAAGTTCTGCTGAATTCTGTGAGAAATTTAGAGAAGCTCTCTAACACCAAAGCTCCTAAACTCTTTAATGAAATGGAACGTGAAACAATATTCCAAAACTTGTTCCTGCTAGCAAATATAGCCCTAAACCAAAACCAGAAAAAGACCCAACCATAAATGAGAACTATTAGCCAATCTCTTTAATGAACACAGATGAAAAATTCATCAATAAGATCCTGGCAAACAGAATTTAGCAAATCATCAAGACGATTATACACTATGATCAAGTAGGACTCATCCTAGGGTTACAGGGAAGGTTCAACATATACAAATCAATAAATGTAATACAATACATGAAGAGCTAAGGACAAAAAACCACATGTTCAACTCAACAGATGCAGAAAAAGCATTTGACAAACTCCAACATCCCATTCATAATAAAAACACTAGAGAATATTAGAATAGAAGTTCTTTAATCTCAATGTGATAAAAGGCATCTATGGCAAACCAATAGCCTGCATCATACTAAGAGGTCAAAAACTGAAAGCTTTCACTCTAAGATCAGGAAGAAGGCATGGATGTCACTGTCACCACTCCTATTAATATAGTTCTGGGGGCCAGGGAGATAGCTCAGTGGAATAAGCACTTGCCTGGCAAGCACAGGGGCCTGAGTTCAATCTCTGGTTCCTCCCCTCAAAAAAAAAAATTATATATATATATATATATATATATATATATATTTCTGTAAACATTAGCCAGAGCAATTATACAAGACAAAGAAACAAAAGGAATAAGGAAAGAAAGAAGCTGAATTATCATTATTTGCAGATGACATGATACTCTACATACAAGACTCCAAAAATTACACTACGTGACTCCTAGAATTAATAAGCAAATTCAGTAGCATAGCTGGATACAATGTAAACACTAAAAATCAATAACATTCCTGCACACCAATAACAAACTGAGATATTAGAGAGCCAACACTTTTCACAATAGCATCCAAAAAAAAGAGAGAAGAGAGAGAAATATTTAGGAATCAATCTAACAAAGGGAACAAAAGATCTACATTGAAAATTAAAGTACCCTGAAAAAGAAGATGAAGAGGATAGGGGAAAATGGAAAGATATCCCTTGCTCATAGGTAGAAGAACCAACAAAGTGAAAATGGCCATACTCCCAAAATTGTTATACAAATTTAATGGAATTCCCAATCAAAATGTATTAGCATACCTCAAAAAAATAGAGAAAATATTCTTAAAATTCATGTGGAACCAGAAGAGACCCAGAATAGCAAAACCAATCCTAGGCGAAAGAGACAGACAGACAGACAGACAGACCGACCGACCGACCGACCGACCGACCGACCGACTGACCCACCCCCCCACCCACCCACCCACCCGCACCCACACACACAGAGAGACAATTCAGGGCAAAAAAGGCAAGGCAGGGACCATTACAATTCCTGACCTAAAAATCACACTAAACAGCTACTGTGATAAAAACAACATGGTGGGGCTGGGGAGATGGCTCAGCAGAGTAAGCACTTCCCTGGCAAGTGCAAGGGCCTGAGTTCAATCCCCAGTTCCGCAAAAAAAAAAAAAAAAAAAAACAGAACTGAGAATCAGTGGAAAATTAAATGGAACAGATGAATGCATCCTGAGGATCAATAGAACAGATCAGAAGATGAAAACAACTAAACAACTCCAGACACTCAGTACCTTTTTTTTTTGGAACCGGGGACTGAACTCAGGCCCTTGCGCTTGCCAGGGAAGCGCTTATTCCACTGAGCCTTCTGCCCGGCCCTCAGTACTTTATCTTTGACAAAGGGGTCAAACACATTGACTGGAAGACAGATAACCTTTCTTTTTTTTTTTTTGGAAAGATAGCTTTTTTAATAAGTGCTGCCCGAAAAACTGGCTCTCCACATGCGAAAGACTAAAACTAGACTCATGTCATTCACCATGCACTAAACTAAAATTGAAATGGATTAAAGATCTAAATACTAAAACACTGAATCTACTAGAAGAAAGAATAGAGAGAACTCTTCAAGACTTAGGCAAAGATTTTATGAAAAAAAAAAAAAAACCTGATCACACAGGAAATACTAATCCTAGGCGAAAGAGACAGACAGACAGACAGACCGACCGACCGATTGGGATTACATCATATTAAAAGCTTTTACATAGCAAAAGAAACCACAAAGTGAAAAGACAACTTACAGCATGGAGAAAAAAAATTTACTAGCTATTCCTCAGACAAAGAACTAACATCTACAACACATAAAAAACTTTAAAAATTAGACACCCCCCCCAAATAAAATAGACCCCCAAATTTAAAGACCAAATCAAGGGGCTGATGAGATGGCTCAGTGGTCTAAAGCACCTACTTAGAACAAGCTAAGCTAAGCAAAGCACAGGGACCGCGGTTCAATCCCCCAGCACCACATGCCAGCCA
>NW_004524805.1:257615-274750 GCF_000260255.1 Octodon degus
CTAAGCTAAGCAAAGCACAGGGACCGCGGTTCAATCCCCCAGCACCACATGCCAGCCAGCCCCGCCCCCTGGTGGGCTGAACTGGCCACACACACATAAAAAAAAAAAAAAAAAATAAAAAAAAAAAAAAAAAAAAGACCAAATCAAAACATGAGCTTCTGGGGAAAAAGGAACTCTTTTCCCTTTCTGGTAAGAATATAAATTGGTACAACCACTATGAAAATCAGTATGAGATCACTAAAAAACCTAAAAATACAGATCCATTTGACCCAGCTAATCCCCTTCGTGGTCTCTTCCTGAAAGAATTAAAATCATCATAATACAGTGATAAACGCACACCCATGTTTATAGCAATTTACAACAGCTAAATCTTGGAAACAGCACAGATGTTCATCAATAGATGAATGGATAAAGAAAATGTGGTTTTTATATACAACGGAGTACTACTCTGCCCATAAAGAAGGATAAACTTGAATCATTGATAGGGAAATGAACACACCTTGAAATCATAATCTTAAATGAAGTAAATCAGATATACATATTGTTTTGCTTGTGTGAGAAACCCAAAGGGTAAATAAGGATCAAAACATTGGGAAGTAAGAAGAACATATTCAAGTCGGAAGGGGAACATAGTAGGTAGGAGAGAGAAGAGAGAAAATAACAGACAGTAAAAATAAAAAAACAACTTGAAGTTGAAAAAGATAGGAACGGGCCCGCCAAATAGCTCAGCAGATTAAAGTACCTGCAAGCAGGCACAAGGGCTGGGAGTTTGATCCCCGGGCCTGCTGTGCTGCCCTGCCCCAGTCCTGCAATTGAGACTGGGCATGGTGGCACATGCCAGTCATCTCAGCTCTTGGGAGCTGTAAACAGGTGGATCACTGTGAGTCCGATCTAGTAGTAAGACCCTGAACACCCTTGTAGACCCTTCTCTAAAATACAAAAAAAAAAAAAAAAAAGGAAAATAAAAGAAAAATTTTGTAAAGGGAAAAGGAAAGAAGGACCCCTAAAGGAAAGTGAAGAGAATGGGAGAAAAAGAAAAAAAAAGATATTATGAACAAGTACAAATTCCCTATGATGAATGTGATTCATCAAAATAATCCTGATAAAATCAATTTTAAAAAAATAAAATGATGTGTGGAATCCAAGAGAAATTAAGATTTCCAAGTCCAAAATGACCTTTATTCTCTTCATTTGGTGATACATGGTCATAAAAAAATTCAAGACTGGAAATAATTTTCATCTCCAAACTTTGATGATTTGTTCCTCTGACTTGTTGATTTTAATGGTGTTCCTCTACAGTCTGATGCCTTTCTTCCAATCAAACCTTAATAGGTATGTAGCTTGGTTATTTTTCTTTCACTGTTGAGACAAAACACTTGAGACCCAGAATTAAGGAAGGAAAGGCTTATTTAGCTCAGTTTGTGGAGGTTTCACTCCACATTTGGCTGGTTCCAAGACAGAGTGGCACATGGCAGAGGGAAACAGTTCCTAGCAGCAGAAGACAGCAAAGGCAGCAAGAGCAAAAATGGAGGAGCAGCAGAGAGCAAGCCTCTTTCTCTCTCTTGTACTGTATGCAGGCTATCTGTCCCAGGTCAAGTGTAGCATTTATACCTGTAATCCCAGCATTGGACCATGAGTCAATCTTAAACTTGGAAGCCCTCCCCATGACTGTACTAAGCTTTGGGGGGACATCTAGATACAAACCTTAACAGTATGCATTTTGTTTTTCAGAAAACTTTTACAATCTTCTTTCTATCCCAAATATCCTAAAAATTTATGTAGCTGTTCTTTGTCATTTTAAAAATGTTTTGTGCTGGGCATTCAGATCTTTTCAAACTACCAAATTAAGTTTTTCAGTTTGGAGAAATTTCTTTCTTGGGGTATGGATGTGTTTCTCACCCAAAATTATCAGCAGTAACCCTTCTTTTCAGATTTATGCTTCCCATCTGATTTTCAAGGTACCAATGCCTCAATTCCTATGCCTCCCAGAGTTCTACAAATTGCTTCTGCATTGACAGTCTGCTCTATAATTTCTTTGATATCTGCTACCTGAGTCAGCTATTGCTTCATCTGCTTTGTGTCTTCACACACTGCAGAGATCAGGATTGAAGGTGTGGTCTCCTAGTTAACTTGAGTATGATGTTTCTGTTTCTAGTTTTCCAGGTAAGATCCATAGGATCCTATCTCAAGCGTGGAAAGCCCCTTCAGCAATCTCCCTTTAAATTCAGTCGGACAGGGGCCTGGGGAGATAGCTCAGTAAAATAAGAGCATGCCTGGTAAGCTCAGGGTCCTGAGTTCAATCCCCAGTACCGCAAAAATAAATAAATAAATAAATTCAATCAGATACATACAGGTCCCTATGCCATTTAGAAATGCTACTAGGGACTGATGAGATGGCTCAGTGGCCTACTTAGAACAAGCTTGGCAAAGCACAGGGACCGCGGTTCAATACCCCAGCACCACATGCCAGCCAGCCACGCCCCCTGGTGGGCTGAGCTGGCCACACACACACACACATAAATAAATAAATAAAATTAAAAAAAAATGCTACTAAATAATATTTAAATTCATTTTAAAGCAAGCATAATGGTGCACAACTCTAATCTCTGCATTCTGGGAAGCTGGAGCAGGAATATCTCAAGTTCAAACTCAGATTCATCATTGTCTCAAAATAAAAATAATTAGTGAATTAGTGAGGCATTGTCTCAAAATAAAAATAAACAAAATTAAAAGGTCTGTGAACGCCCTGGGCTCTAGTCTCAGTAAGTAAATAATCTTATTAGGCTACATTTATAAATGTCCTTCAAGAATATCTGCGGGTCCTCATGGGCAAGACAAGTCATACACCCACCACTTTTATTTAAACATTGTACTTCTTCAGATTTTAACTGTTCAAATTTTAACTATGACTGCCAATATTAAAGATTCATCACTAAGCACAGTAGATCATATTCATATTCCCAGCTATCTGGAAGGCTGAATCAGGAGGATTGTAAGCTCCAGGCCAGCTTGGATAAATAAGTCGCACCTTGCCTCAAAATAAAAAGGGCTAGACATGGGACATATAGCTCAGTGGCAGAGTGACTGTGAGTTCAATCCCCAGTACTACAAACACACCCACACACAAACAACAACAAAAAAACCAGTCTGTGTGTGTTCTCCCCCTCATACCTACTTCCTCTTCTATACATATACGTTCATACATACATATATGATATATATCATATGCTAACTATGCTGTCATAGCATTAAATTCCTTAAGTGTATAATACATCTATTCCAGAACACAAGCTTTATGCAGATACAATGTAACAAATACTTTCTTTTATCTCCTATTCAGCCACCATAGATTTACAATTCTAAAATACCAAACCTTTATCAGGTCATGAACTCCAGAAAGATTTTTCCAACTCTATTGTTCATACATGATCAAATACTGTTTTAAATAACATAGCCATGACCTGGTGTTTAATAATTTTCATGTCACGCACACATTTGTTTGCATTAAAAGGAAAATAGCCTTTCAGCTAACTGTTAACTAAAATGAATGACATGAGGGGCTGGTGAGATGGCTCAGTGGTCTAAAGTACCTACTTAGAACAAGCTTAGTAAAGCACAGGGACCGCAGTTCAATCCCCCAGCACCACATGCCAGCCAGCCCCGCCCCCTGGTGGGCTGAGCTGGCCACACACACACACACACACACACACAAATAAATAAAAAATTAAAAAAAAAAAAAATGAATGACATGAAAACCTAAATACATTTTATACGTCATCTAGATCAGTACAATTGTAGTACATAATGATTAATCATGGAGAGTTGGCACATGTATGTAATAGGTACATGTATGTCACATGTATGTTACACATTTTAAGTCTTTCTTAACATTTCTTATCCCTCCTCTCCCTCCTGTTCCATCTCTTGGCCTCCTCATCTACAAAAACACTATCTCCATTTTTCCCCAATTCCTTTTTTCATCCTCTTTCTCCCTTTTCCTTTATCCTCCCTCCATCTCTTGATCCCCTTCCTAAATGAAAAAGATCTCTCTACTTCCTCCTTTATCTTTTAGTTTCAATTAAATAAAATACACAAACAGAAATAAAGTCAACTCACGGCCTGAGGCACAACTGGAGCTGCAGCTCCTACATGAATAGCGTCATAAGGGGCTTCTTCAGGATAGCCCATTCTTCCATCTCCCACTGAAAGAAAACAATGTTATACTTTAAAAAAAACTGTCCCAGGGGCCGGATATATAGCTCAGTGGCAGAAGCGCCTGCCTGGCAAGCGCAAGGTTCTGAGTTCAATCCCTTGTACCACAAAAAATAAATAACTGTTCAAGCCAAGCACAGTGACACACCTCACTATCCCAGTACTCTGGGAGGCTGAGGCAGGAGGATGCAAGTCAGAGCACAGCCTGGGTAACACAGTGGCTCAGTGAGAACCTACTCAAAAAACAATGTTTGCTGTTTGATCTGAACATGTTGTATGAAAAATTGCAGTACTGTACAGGAGGCTTAAATGGAGAAAGGGTAGATTTTTCAATAAATGATACTGAAATAATATATGCATATGGAAAAAAATACAATTAGACCCCCTATCCTCATATACACATAAAATTCAATGACAGGAAGATAAAGGACCTAAACATAAAAAGCTAAAATGACAAAGAAATCATGTAAGAACATATCTTCATGACTTCAGCCTTAAATACAACCAAAGCATTGAAAAATTTAATAAGTCTGCATTTTGTTTTTGAGACAGGGTCTTAATTTTATAGTGCAAACTGGTCCTGAACTCACTATGTACCCATGGCTGGCCTCAACTTGTAGTTATTGTTCTGCCTCATTACAGCCACCACACAGGCATGACTACCTTCAAATTTAGAATTTCCAATTATCAAAAGGTGACCAATAACATTAAAAAGCGTATCAGATATGGCAGAACAGATTTATAACACTGGTAAACCAACAAAGGGCTAGCTTCTAGAAGGCTGATAAATCAAGGAAAAATACAAACACTCCAATAGTTGAACAAATATTCTACAAAAGTATTTTACAAATCCAAAATATAAAACACAGGCTGGAGAGAGAGCTCAGTGGCATAAGGGCCTGCCTTGCTCTAAAAAAGCCCACATGAAAAGTATCCAATATCACTAATTACAAAGAAAATACAAAATTAATATCATTTCAATCCCCGGTTCTGCCAAATAAATAAATAAATAAATAAATAAAATCATACAGCAGCCGGGTTTGATCCCCAGCTTGCCATGCCGGCCCCATCCCTGAGGCGCACTGAGGATGGCAAATGACACTGGGCGTGGTGGTGCACACAATCCAGCACTTGGGAGAATCACTATGAGTCCGATCTACATAGTGAGACCCTGTACTAAATACATACATAAATAAATAAACAAACAAACAAAATTAAAATCATAGACACTGTTATAATTTAGATCTGGAAGGTGACTGGATCATGGAGGTACTGCACTCCTCAATGGCTTAGTCCACGGATGAGTTCATAACTGACCTGCTGTTAGGCTGTGGGGCCTAGTTAGAGGCAAGTCACCAAGGTTATGACCCTGGAAGGGTGTCTCCTCAGCTCTCTTCTTTGCTTCCCAATCACCATAACCTGAGCAGCTTTCCTCCAACTCTGCCCCTCTGCCATGTCATTTCTGCCTTGGAGCCAGCCAACATGGATTGAAACCTCTAAAAACCATGAGCCAACAAACCTTTCATCCTTTAGATTGTTGCTGCGAGATATTTTGGCCCAGTGATAAGAAAGTGACTAACACACAGTGCTGTATATTCACTAGAAGGGCAAAAAACATTACTATTTTTCTTTTTTAAAGTACTGATTTCATACTTAAAAGTGAATATATCAGGCTAGGGAGATAGCTCAGCAGCATAAGTGCCTGCCTGGCAAGCACAAGGTCCTGAGTTCGATCCCCAGTACCAAAAAGGGAAAAAAAATAAATAAAAGTAATAGAAAAGTAGGTAATCATTAGCTGCAAGTACATTCAGCTTACACAGTATCTTCTGAAAGTGAAAACCCTTTGGGAAAAAACTGTTTTTAAGTTTTCTGATACTTACCAACCAACTGTACTCTCCCTGAAGACAGAAGTGTTGGATCGTCCTTTCTGACATTATTTATGGAGTCATCTACTAATTCCTTAATGTGATCAATTCCTATGACTTTTCCACTACATCCAACCTAGATAAAGAAAAAAATAATAGCTCACTTGGCTACATTTGTTTTATTAAAATATCATTAAGGGCCAGGGAGATAGCTCAGTAGAATAAGTGTTCGCCTGGCAAGTGCAGGGTCCTGAGTTCAATCCCCAATACCAGAAAAAAAAATCATTAAACTGTTTTCTGATTTTAAGTAATTTCTTAAAATAAGAAACAAAAGACTAAACAGTTTAAAACAGGTACAGTGACATGACTGTCATCCCAGTCATGCTCAGGAGGGTAAAACAAAAGGACAGAACGTTTAAGTCAAGTCTAAGCAACTTAGTGAGACCATGCCTTAAATAAAACTTAAAAGGGGCTGTGTGATACTCAGTAATACAACACTTGCCTAGCATGTAGGAGGTCTTGGGCTCAGTTCTTAGTACTTCATAAAAGGATACACAGACACACACATACAAAGATACAACAAGCATAAGCTTCCATTAAGATTGCTAAATACTCAGTGTACCATAAATTATCACATCCAATTTTCTCAACTGTAACTGCACTAAAAACTTATATTACAAAAGGGAAAAAAATGAATAGAGTGATTTGTTCTAATGGTGTTTGTAGATAGGATATCATGAACACATCTTGTACAGCAATTAACCACTGGGAGGAATGTATGCAATGTGTTAATTATTGAAACTGTCCCACCAATTTGATTTGAAACTGTCTCATTGCTATTTGTTTATCAATAAAATTATGGGAAAAAAAGGGAAAAAAATTTTGCCAGCCAGCCATTATTAGAGGACCAACAGCTAGAGTATAGAAAACAACTCAAAAAATTTTGATCTCTCCAAAATAAGAGACCCAATCAAAACATGGCCAAGTGAAATGAAAAATGAAAAAAAAAAAGATTAAAAAAGGTTGATAAATCAAGGAAAAGTACAAACAATCCAATATTTGAGAAAGTATTCTACAAAAGTATTTTACAAATCCATAAGCTGAACAGAGAGCTCAGTGGCATAAGTGTACACTTTTCAGAAGTACGAATAGCTAATTAATACATGACAAAATGTTCACAGTTGCTAGCCACTGGTGGAGAAATGCAAGTTAAAACAACAGTGACATTCCATCTTATCACAGCAAGAGTGGCCCTCATAAAGATACCAAATAGAGCCCGCAAGATGGCTCAGCAGTGTAAAGCACCTGCTTACACAAACTCAGGGAATACAGTTCGATCCCCAGCACCGTATGCTGCACCAGCCCCACCTCTAGGGCAGGCTGAGCTGGCCACAAAAAAAAAAAAAAAAAAAAAAAAGATATTAAATAATAGCAAATACTTGTGAGACTACAGGAAAAAAAGCAACCTTTCTATATTGCTGGTAGAAATGTAAACTAGTGCAGTCACTATGGAATCAGTATGGAGAGGGGCAGGAGATAGTCTGGCGGTCTAAGAGCCTGCTTGGCAAGTGCAAGGACTTAGGTTCAATCCCCAGTACGGCATGCAGTGCCAGCACCGAAACACTGGGCACACCACACAGGCCACCAAAACCGGCCACGGTGGCACATGCCTGTAATCCCAGCACTGAGGAGGCTGTATCAAATAAATGAATAAAAAAAAATTTTTTTTAAAGTCAGTATAGAGAGCATTCAAAAGACAAACTAGAAATTTCATTCCACCCAAATATCCCCTTCTAAAAAAAAAAAAAAAAAAATCCCCTTCTGAGTATCATCCCAAAAGAGTTAGCTATCATATTACAGTGATGCAAGCATACCTATATTTATAGCAATACAATTCACATTAGCTAAATCTTGGAGGCAGCCTAAATGTTCTTCAACAGATGAATGAATAAAGAAAATGATGTACATACACACAAGGGAGTACTATCCTGCCACCAAAAAGATAAATTCGAATTATTTGTAGGAAAATGGATACAATATTTTTATACCATAGACCATAATATTAAGTGAAATAAATCAGACACACAAGCTTAAATATCACATTATAAATAGAGCAAAATAAAAGATAAAATAGAAAGGAGATAAAATTATATTTAAATAATGAAGCTAAAATAAATTATAAAAATGTGTAATATTAAAAAATCTTTATTTCTAATTTTTAAATTTAGAACTCTGAAGTAGAATTTAACTATGAATATTTAATGGTATTGCAATAAATTTTTATTTAAATTACCTCTAAAAGTATAACTTTAAATATCAAAATGTCACAAGATCTTTTATAAGAGATATCTACATCTGATTCTGCTGCTGTTTTTGTTTTTATTTTGTTTTGTTTTGTTTTTTTGCAGAACCGGGGATTGAACTCAGGCCCCTTGCGCTTGCCAAGGAAGTGCTTATTCCACTGAGCCATCTCCCCAGCCCCTTCTGCTGCTGTTTTTGTCAAATATAAATATATGTATTTGAAAATATAAAAAGGACTCAGGGAGTCAATATTAACTGTAAAAATGTTAACAGAATGAAAGCTCTAACTCTCATTCTATGAATCAGGTTCCTCAACTCTAAGGAAAAAAGGCAGATGGCCCATAAATGAGACTTAAATGAAAGAATTCATGGAAAGTGCCTTATAGCATCAATTGTACATGGCAAATATGTTTAAAAAAAAAATTACTATTTTTAAAAAAGAGCTCAGAAATCTAATAATTTTTAAAAATATATTCCTGTAAAACCAAAAACATTTCAAGTATTGAGAACAATTCACTAAATGCTACTTTTTTCATTTTTTAGAAAAATAATCTGATACTTAGCAGTGAAGACTTGACCCATACAAAACAAGCAAAACCTCTGAACAGAGGCATGTAAGACCCTGTAATAGGCAAGGTACTATTTTAGATGCTTAGAGCACTGCAATTAAAACAAAACAAAACAAAACAAAAAATCCCCATACCCCTAGTGGGGTTGCTGATTGTGTATTTATGAAGAGTTATGTGGATCCCAGTCCAAGATAGATCTTTAAGTCTAATTTGGACCAGAACTTTCCAATCTCCAGGCATAAGATTTCTCATAGCCAACCTGATTTGATTATCTGAGTACAGAGGAACATTTATCCCATGGTTCTTCAGTGGACCTCTGGCTACTACTCTGGATAGTCAATTATCAGACAAGCCTCTGGTCTTGAAAACCGAAGTATAATAAACATGGCTTTTTTCCCCCTAAAAGCATTTTTTCTGATGTCAAAGAAGCTCTATCTTTATTCCTAATAAACATGTAAGAATGTCTGAAAATCAAGCTTACTCTTCTTTTGCTGCCAGATGAAAACATGGAAGAGCTATAGGCTTTCATCTTAGGATCAAAAGGGTTAAAAAAAAAAAAAAAAAAAAAAAAGGTAACATGTCTGGTAATGAAGCTAACATGTGGAAGTAAAAAGGCAAACTCAGAACCAGAAAGATCAATAGCATCTGGTCTTCTAAATCCAGCCTCCAAGAAGCCAGACATCCTCTAGATCTTTCCATTACATCCTTCTTAGCTCAACCAGTTCAGGTTAAATGTTCTGTCACTTGCAACAAGAATAACAAAATAAAACCTAAGTGATATATATTCCAATTGCTCTCTTAACAGAACAAAACTAAAAACTCAAAACCACTAGTGAAAAAATATAACAAAATCACATAATATATCTCTGCCAGGATCAGAATGAAAAATAGAACTCTTACCATACGTGCAAAACATGCAGTAAGGATTCCACTTCCAGATCCTACATCAAGAGCTTTAGCTCCTTCATGCAATTGATCAAATAGAAGTTCTAGTGCATATGCATGCTACCAAAAGAAAACAAACCAAATATTCATTTATTTCAAGAGTCTTAAACACTATGGCAAAAAAACAAAGTTTCCAATTTTTACCAACTTTTCTATTATTTTGCACTAAAACAATGAAAACTTCCTGTATACTTGTAACTATTTCATATTTATATAGAAATTACATTAGAAAAATCTGTGATTATAATTTACATTTACATAAAATGTATCAATAATTTTAGACATACAATGTGTGAATTTTAAAACATTAAGTAAGCCACACTTGGTGGTACACATCTGTTATGGTTTTTTCTGATGTCCCCCAAAGCCTCACGCAGTCATAGGTGGAGCTTTTTCAGAAGCGGCTGGATCTAGACTGTGTGATGCTAGAATTGATTCATGGTACAATGCTATGATCAACGGCACTAGGATTAAGGGTGTGAGCCATACTGTCCTAAGTAGCCTTAATAAAATAAAACAGGCAGAAAGATACTGTTAAGGTCTCTTGTTGCTTAGCTACCTTCTGCCTGCCATGAATGCTTCTCGTGTGCAAGTCCTGTCAGCCATGCCACCCTGCCTTGGGACCCCCCCTATTATGGACTGAAACTTCTACATTTGTGAGTCAAATAAACCTTTCTCCTTTGACGTTAGGTATTGGGTATTTTGTGTCAGCAAGGAGACGAATAACTAAGATAACATCTATACTCCCAGCACTCTGGGAGGCTGAGACAGGAGAATCACAAATTCAAGCACAACCTGATCAATACTAGCAAGACCATGTCTCAAAATTTTAAAAATGGGTAAAAAATGTAACTCAGTACAAAGGCCCCAGGTTTTAATCCTCAGTACCAAATAAATAAATATATTTAGTTAAAATTCAAGGTCAAAAGTTTTTTTTTAAGGATAAAAGTGAGCAGTCCTCATTCCATTCCTATCCCTAAACAACCACCTTCACTTCTTAAAGGCAACCAGTATCTTATAATATGATTTTCCCTTAAAAACTATTTACTCTATGAATATACAAGTAAATACATTCATATTTTCTCATTTAATACATTTTCAAAGACCATTTATAACAACACTTAAATCGGGCACCATAGCACACACCTGTAATCTCAGCACTTTGGAGGTTGAGGCAGGAGGATTATCAGTTTGAGGCCAGCTTAGGCTACATAGTGAATTCAAAGCTAGTGAGAAACTATATAGCAAGACCCTGTCTCAAATAAAGGGGAGGGAGTATATTGAAATCACATATCTCTGTAACATATATCAACTTCCATGTTTCGGCAAAAATACATAACCCATATTGATTGATTGATTGATTGATTGATTTTTTTCAGAAGCGGGGATTGAACTCAGACCACTGCACTTGCCAGGGAAGCACTTATTCCTCTGAGCCATCTCCCTGGTCCTATAACCCATATTGAATTAGGAGGTAACACAAAACAAATCCAAATTGGGGAATACTATATAAAATACCTAACTTGTATTCACAAATTATCAAAATTTTTAAAAATCTAACAATTGACCTGGGGAGATAGCTCAGTAGAATAAGTGCTTGCCTGGCAAGCTCAGGGTCTGGAGTTCAATCCCCGGTATTGCAAAAAAAATAAAGAGGGGGAGGGGTGGCAGGGAGATGGCTCAGTAGAATGCACGCTTGCTTGCCTGGCAAGCACAAGGGCCTGAGTTCAACCCCCAGTTCTTTAAAAAAAAAAAAAAAAAATCTAACAATTGAATGATCTGCAACTGTGATCTGCAATCTTTTCCTATAAGATATATTATCAGAACTGAGGAGATCTAAGTAAGGTGTGCAGATTGGCTATTGTATCCATATTAATTTCCAGATTTACATAAGCACTATTGTGGCTACACAAGATAGTGTTCTTATTTGTACATAAAGGTAAACAGCATCAAGCCAGCAGTGGTGATACACACCTGTAATCCCAGCACTCTGGGAAGGCGTATTACAAATTCAAGCTTAGCCTCGGCTACTTAGTAACTCTGTCTCAAAATACAAAATGAAAAATGGGCTGGGGGTATAGTTCTGTGCAAAGGCCCTGAGTTCTTCTCCAGTACCGCGAATAGTACTAATCATCATCACTGTCCATCATCATTAGAAACAGACAGTGTTAAAATGAAGGACAGAATGCAAACTCCCTATTCTGCAAAAGTATTTTGGGTGATAAAGCCAAAATATCATTTATATTCGGGCATGGGCACTGACTGTAAAAACGGGATGAGGGAACCTTCCAAGATAGTAAAATTGTTTTGTATCTTGATCTGGGTGGTAGCTTCACATACATACCCATGAAATATTCATCAAGCTGCATGTATGCTTAAGATTTGTGCACTGTATTACAAAAAATTACAAAAAAAAAAAAAAAAAAGATCATTTATTCCAATCACTAAAGTGGATGATCAAACTTCACGGACCTTCTGGCGTGATGAAATAGGAAGAACCACCTAGAAAGTTTTTCCTCTCATTTTTTTGCAACGTCATGGCTTGAACCCAGAGTCTTGACAATGAGCTATATCTTAGCTATTTTATTTTATATTATGTTACTTTATTTTATTTTGAGTTAAGATCTTAGTAACTTTCCCAAGTGGGACTCAATCTTAGAAACCTCTGGCTTCAGTCTCCTGAAATGTCAGTATTATATGAGCCGTCACACCCAGTTAGGAAGTATTGTCTTTTTGGTTTTTTGAGTCAGGGTCTCACTATGTAGTTCAGCTCACTTTGCCACCCAGGCTGGTCTCAATCTCACAATGATCTTCCTGCCTCAGCCTCCCAAGTGCTAAGATTACAGGCATGCATCACCATGCTTAGCTGGAACTATCCTTTTTTTAAAAAAAAAAAAAGTTTTTAAGGCAATGAGTTAAATACTACAAGGAAACAACCAAATTCAGAATATGAGAAATTACATAGGACAAACGAAATACTTTGTCAACAAGTGTTGCGGGCATAGCGGAAATCCCAGCACTAGAGAGGCTCAGGCAGGAGGATTGCCTAAGAGTTCAAGGCTAGCCTAGGCTACACAGTAAAGGCCAACCTGAAATGTGATTCTATCTCAATCAACCAATCAATTAATCAATCAGTGTCATTTAAAAGAAAAGGGTTTATTAAAAGAGACTAAGAAGACCGAAACAACCAAGAGAATGCAATGCACATCTTATTTGACACTGACTTAACCATATTAACAATATGAAAAGTTTTTAAGCATCTGGCAAATAATACTGTTATCAAATAATATTAAGGAAATTATTAGGCAGAATGACATTATATATGTTACTAAAGTCTTTGATATTTATACTAAAACATTAAGAAGTGAAAATGCTAAATTTTCAGTATCTCCTGAAAGTTTAATAATTTCTATTGACAAAAGGATTTCACTATAAGAAAATGAAAGTAATCAAAAAACCAAAATATATCCTATTAATATCTGCCTTTCTTGGGGCTGGAGAGATGGCTCAGTGGTCTAAAGCACCTACTTGAAACAGGCTTAGCAAAGCACAGGGACCGCGGTTCGATCCTCCAGCACCACATGCCAGCCAGCCCCGCCCCCTGGTGGGCTGAGCTGGCCACACACACACACACACAATAAATAAATGTAATAAATAAAAATAAATAAATATTTAAAAAAAAATATCTGCCTTTCTTGAATCTAGAAAGCAAAATAATATGGGATTTCTGTAAAGAGCCAAGTCCACAATCTAAAATAAAGTACTATGTCAATAAAATTTCATGAGAAATTCTAAAATATTTTGGTTTTCATTTTTTTCCCCAGTACTCTAATTATTTGTTTTTTCTTCATCCTTTTTTTTTTTTTCCTTGAGAAAAGGCCTCACTACTCAGCTTCAGGCAGGCCTTGAGCTCACTTTGTAACCTAAGCTGGTCTTGAACTTGCAATGATCCTCCTGCTTCAGCCTCCTGAGTGCTGTGATTACAGACACTTGTGCCACCCACCCAGCTTGTCTCTTCTTTTATTTTTTATTTTATTTTATTTTTGCTCCGAATGCCTTCAGGGCAGGTTTGGCTGGCTTGAGTTGTGGGGATCGAACTACAGCAACCTGAGCCTGACTGCTTTGTTGAAGCAGCAACTTAAAGTATTGAGCTAAGGGGCAGGCCCCCTTGTTTCTTCTTTTAAAGAAAGGTATGCTGCTACATTATCATCAAAATTTCCATTCAAATTTAAAATGTCAAGGTCTTCTATCATAATTTAAGCTTTTTCTATACATTGTTACAGTTAATATCGTCTTATGAATCATGTTCATTTCTAAGTCTAAAAATTAAGTTTTTAAAGATATTTTAAATTATGGAAAATGTCAACCCTACAGAAAAATTGGAAATATAATGAACATGCTATTCTTACATAAATTCACCATCTGCTTCTATGTTATACCATCTGAAAGTAGATGGCAGATATTATATTTGACTCCTACACACTTTAGCATTCAGCTGCCTAAATAAAACTAAAACATTCTCACTAAGACATTACAGGTGGCACACACCTGTAATCCCAGTGCTTGAGAGGCTCAGGCAAGAGGACTGCCACAAGTTCCAGGCCAGTCTGGACTATGTAGTTAGCTCAAGGCCAGCCTGTACTGCATGGCAAGGCCCAGTCTCAAAAATTAATCAAACAATGAGGCTGGGGAGATAGCTCAGTAGAATAACTGCTTGCCTGGCAAGTGCAAGGTCCTGAGTTTAATCCCCAGTACCACAAAAAAAAAAAAAAAAAAAAAAAAATCAATCAAACAAAAACACTAAGACATTCTCCTTCTCACCCATATTTCCACCACATTACAGAAAATCACAAATTTACTATTAACCATGCTTCGATACATTCAAATTCCCTTATTTGTCCCCAAAATGTTTTTCACAACTGTTATTTCCCAATGTATTCAAAATTTATGAATTTCCTTTTGTCAAATATTCTCATAATTCTCCTCCATCCACCAACTCGATCTGTTCCTCAGAACAATGCCAACCAGTGTCTTCACATATAAAACTCCATATTCTAGATGTGTCTATTTCCTTAGAGTTAGATTCAATCAAAACTTATAACAAGAACACCATAGTTATTTTTTTTGTGGGGGGGGCAGAGCGCGGAATGGGGGATTGAACTCAGGCCCTTGTGCTTGCTAGAGAAGTGCTTATTCTACTGAGCCATCTCCCCGGCCCCATACATTTACCGATTCTTTTTTATTATGTATGTATGTATGTATGTATGTATGTATTTATTTTTATGGAACCAGGTATTGAACTCAGGCCCTTGCACTTGCCAGGCAAGCACTCATACTACTAAGCCATCTCCCCGGCAACACCACAGTTCTTACTGAGCCCCTGCTGCTGCTTCACAACAGGAAGCAAATAATGTTGGGCCATCTCATTACTAGACATGACAAAATCAGACAGAAAGAACCACCTAGAAAGTATTTTTTCTCCCTCATTTTTTTGCAATACCAAGGCTTGAACCCAGAGTCTGGATACCATGCTACATCCTAGCTATTTTATTTTACATTATGTTACTTTTTTTAAAATTTTTTTTTTATTTATGTGTGTGTGTGTGTGTGTGTGTGTGGCCAGCTCAGCCCACCAGGGGGCGGGGCGGGCTGGCATGTGGTGCTGGGGGACTGAACTGCGGTCCCTGTGTTTTGCTAAGCTTGTTCTAAGTAGGTGCTTTAGACCACTGAGCCATCTCACCAGCCCTACATTATGTTACTTTAATTTGAGTCATGATCTCACTAAGTTGCACAAGGAAATGTGACCAATACATTGCATTATATACACAGCATATTTTGCCCTTTGTAATTAAGAATATACAGAGTAATAAATTGAGACATTAATAATTTTGTCAGCGGCCAGGGAGATGGCTCAGTGGAATAAGCGCTTCCCTGGCAAGCGCAAGGGCCTGAGTTCAATCCCCGGTTCCGCAAAAAAAAAAAAAAAAAAAAAAAAAATTTGTCCCTCAAATCTCCTATGGCTTTAAATTTGATAATGATCTTTGCCTAACTCAGCTTTTTTTGGTTTGGTTTTGATTTTAATTTTTTGAGACAGTCTCACAATGCGATTGAGGTTGGCATGAACTCACTGTGATCTTCCGGCCTTAGCCTCCTGAGTGCTGGGATTACAGGTTTGTGTCACCACACCCAGCTGCCTAATTCAATTATTATACTAATGATTCTGAAAGTGACATTTTAAAATTCTAATCTTTCCATATATATAAACTAGCATAGCATGCTTACAAGGTTTTTTGTAAAGAACAGTTTATATACCTAGACCTTGAGACAGACCTGTAAACCGATTGCTCTGAAGGTGAGGATAAGGACTTCAAGTTTGAGCCCAACCTGGGCAATTTAGCAATTAAGCAAGACTTGTCTCAAAATAAAAAAAAACAAGGAAGAGCTTGCAACATAGTTCAGCATGACTGTGGATTCAACCCCCAGTACCACAAAATACAAAAACAAAAAGAATAGTATTTGATTTTTTCCCTATTTTGTTTTGTCTGTAGACTCACTGATTTTTGTTTTTCATTCATTATGCTAAAATCTGTTACCTTCAATATTCTTTTCAAGTCTCAATTTGTCTTAAACTCAGTCTCTTGGAGGCTTGCCTGCACCTATGCCTGTGACACTGCTATACTAGCCTTTGTGTACTTCCTCACTCTCCGTATTGTCACTTATCCTAGTCAAATCTTTTAGAGCACAATGGTATTCAGGTCCCAAAATTTGCTGCTGTGCTCACAACTATCAGGATATTTTAACATTTATCTTTTAGCCTCTTCTTCACTGCACCTATCAAAGTTTATTTTTTTAATCAGGGCTTTGGAAAATAAGCCAACGGTTGGAGCTACTTGTAAGTCTATGATTTTAAGTTTCATTAAATGCAGATTCATTTCCCATTGCATCCTTACTATTTTAATACTGCTAAAATCTATGCAATAAATGATATAAGAAAATTAAACTGGGTGTAGAGGCACACACCTGTAACCCTAGCACTCTGGAGACTGAGGCAGCGGATCACCATGAGTTCGAGGCCAGCCCGGGCAATATAGTGAGTTCAAGGTTAACTTGAACTACATAACAAGACCCTGTCTCCACCTCCCCTCAAAAAAGTAAATTTAAAACTCCAGTCATAAGAATACACATATGGCATGATTTCATTTATATAAAATGTACAAAATACACAAATTTATAGAAACAAAAA
>NW_004524805.1:279141-279696 GCF_000260255.1 Octodon degus
ATCCCCCAGCACCACATGCCAGCCAGCCCCTCCCCCTGGTGGGCTGAGCTGGCCACACACATACACACACATACACACACTAAATAAAAATGTAATAAATAAATAATTTTAAAAAAAATAACATTATGGATTTCATAATGGTTATGGAGTATATAAATGGTTTAGGAGCACATTACAGAAATTAACATAATACAACAAAGTATCTAGATCTACTGCAACCAAACAGAACTTTTAGTTAGCTTTAATTAGGTCAAATGCAAATAGATACACATTGACATAAAAATCAAAAATATATATAAATTATTATTCAATGCATTGTAAGTTACTCAGTAGTTTGTATCAATAAGACTGACTCAAAAAAAAAAAAAAAAAAAAAAAGAGGGGCCAGGGAGATAGCTCAGTAGAATAAGTGCTTGCCTGGCAAGTGCAAGGGCCTGAGTTCAATCCCCGGTTCCACCAAAAAAAAAAAAAAAAAAAAGACTGACTCAAAATAAGTTAAAACAGAAATAAATGCATTTAGGACATAAAACTATCAATTATCATAATTTGTACATA
>NW_004524805.1:279796-291990 GCF_000260255.1 Octodon degus
AAAAAAAAAAAACCACTAATGGGTACAGAATTTCCTCTGAAGGTGATAAAAATGTTTTCAAAGTAGTTAACAGTGCTGTTTGTGGGCTGGTGAGATAGCTCAACAATCTAAAGCACCTGTTTAGGCAAGCTTAGGAAAACACGCTAGGGCCTTGGCTAGATCCCCAGCAGCATATGCCACACCAGCCCTGCCCCCAGTGAGCTGGGGTGAGCTGAGCCAGCCAGCCAGCCAGTCAGTCAGCCAGCCAGCCAGCCAGCCACACACACACACACATACACACACACACACACACACACAATAGTGCTGTTTGCATAACTCTAAATACACTAAAAATCACAGAATTATATCCTTTTAAGGGATGAATTCTTGAATACTGCATGTGAATTATATTTTAATAGCAATATTTTTCAAAATTAAGTATACTACTTGGCAAGTATAAGGTCCTGAGTTTGATCACAGGTACCAAAAAACAATGATGATAATAATAATAATAAAATAAAATATCTTTGCCACAGAATAACTACCACAGTAGTAGCAGTGAACTGGATACCCAGAACCAAACCTCAGAGGATGAAAAAGAAAGTCACGTAGTATTTCCCTGAATACCTGAAAACACACCACTCTATTCAAGTTCATAAACAAATTGGGTATCAGTTCTCCAAAATAATCTTCAGGATTAGGTAAAGGATTCCACATACATTTTTCTTTTTAAATGTTAATATTTGAAAAAAATCTTAAGAATATAATCTTTTAAATAATTATTCATTTCTTTGGATAGGTAATGCATAAAGAAGCCATTCTCTTTTTTTGTGGAAACGGGGATTGAACTCAGGCCCTCGCGCTTGCCAGGGAAGCGCTTATTCCACGCTTATTCCACTGAACCATCCCCCCCACACCCCAAGAAGCCATTCTTATTCCAATAACAAAACAAACTGATCAAAACATCAAGGGAATAGTGTGAAAAGCTGGTCTCATTTCCACTCCCAAAGGCCCAGGGAGATAGCTCAGCAGAATAAGCACTTGCCTGGCAAGTGCAAGGGCCTGAGTTCAATCCCCAGTACCAACAGAAAAAAAAAAAAAGTGAATCATTTCCACTCCCATACCCCCAATCATCTAATTTCCTACCTCAGAAGAAATCATTTTTAGTTTTCATTTCTATAGAGAAACGTGTGTGTACTGATCTTTGTGTATTATAGAATACACTAAGTACTCTCTGTCCTCTAGATATTTCGTATAGACCTTGCCACTTTCGTGCTTGCAGAGCTTCCCTACTTAACTACTACTATATGGATGTACCATAATTTATTAACAATCCACTGCAGTTACTGCTTCCCCCTCTTATAAATAATGTGTCAGGACAGATATGGTGACGGATGCCTGTAATCCCAATACTTGGGAGACTGAGGCAGGAGGACTACTGTGAGCATGAGGCCAGCCTAGGTAGGCAACATAGTAAGTTCATAATGAGACCCACTTGGAAGGAAGGAAGTTTACATTTAGATAAGTCATTTTCCATTTATGCAAGCATACCATGGAATAAATGCTGTAAAACTGGGATGTTTTATGTTTATTTTACATATTGACAAATAATGGCAAATTTCCTCCCAAATACACTCAACTTACTCTTCCACCAAAGTCCCTGCTATAAAAAAAAACAACAACACAAAGTCCCTGCTAGGTGACTAATCAGCTTCACATTTTTTGGTTGGTTGCTTGGTTTTTTTTTTGGTGGAACTGGGGATTAAACTCAGGTCCTTGTGCTTGCCAGGGAAGCACTTATTCCACTGAGCCATCTCCCCGGCCCTGTTTGCTTGTTTTGTTTTTTGAGACAGCGTCTTGCTTTGTAGTCAAGCTGGTCTTGAACTCACTGTGTAGCCCAGTCTGGCCTCAAAGTGACAGCATCCTCTTACCTTAGCCTCCTGAGTGCTAAAGATTACAAGCATGCATCACTATGCCTAGCTCAGAATAGCAAACTTAGCTGAGTATGTTGGCACACACTTGTAATCCCAGCACTCAGGAGGCTAAGGCAGAAGAATTGTTTAGTTTGAGACCAGCCTAGGCTACAAAGTGAGCTCAAGGCCAGCCTGAACTGCATAGAGACCTTTTCTCAGAGACAGAAAAAAACAGCAAACTTTTTAATCTGATAATTTGACATGGTCTGTCACTGGACTGCTAATTTGAAATTTACTAAATTTAAGGTGGTATAATTTAACTATTAATATCACTTGTACTTATTTTTCAGTAAACTATCAGTTTGATCCTTTACCTATTTTGTGAATCTTTTACTTAATATTTTAAAGGACTCATATGCATGTATGTGTGGGTATAACAATTTTCCTTCTGCTTTCATATGTATTACAAATGTCTCTCAGTTTTTCTTTTAATTTAGCCCATAATACTTTTTGTCTGCAAAAATTCTAAATTTTACTGTTACAAAATATATCAGGGTTTTTTGTTTTAGTTTGGTTTGTTTTTTTAATGTATTTGGTACAGGGACTCACTATGCAGCTCGGACTCATAGTGATTCTCCTGTTTTCAGCCTCCCCAGCGCTCAGATTAGAAGCCTATACCACAACGCCCAGTCTTGCTGGCTGAGTGCACAAATGCACACAAGTGCAGAGGGGTGGGGAGTGCCAGGGAATAGAACCCCAGTCCCTGTATCAGCATTTCTAAATGGCTCTTTTGTGCTTCTGTCATGTTTTAAGAAGCCATTTATATTCAATTTTTATAAGTCCTACATTTTCTTTCAGTACTCTTATCAGTTCACCATAAACACATACGTAAGTTTTATTTAGGATAAAGTTTAAGTAACAGTTTTTCCAGGGAATACTGCTCAGCGATAGAGCTCTTGCCTCCTGTGTACTAGGCCCTGGGTTCAAACCATAATACTGAAAAAAGGAAAAAGGAAAGAGCTTCTCCAACCCAAATAATTAAAGAGAATCAGAAAAGCTACTGTATTCTCCACTAAAATATAACAAAGCCCTCATTCAGACAACTGACATTTAAAGCCCAAGAAAATTCCCAAAAGATTAAAAGTGTTAGGTCACTTCAAATAGATCTTGCTCAAGGTTAAATAGGTTCATAGTTGCTATACTCAGCCATTCCCTAATGATCTTTCCAAATAAAATGTTAAATATTCAACATGAGATTTCTATAACATGCCCTTTTCTATTTAAAAGTCTTGCCTTTTGGCTCTTTGAGCAGCACCATGGTGATAGGCAAGAACAAGCACCTTATGAAAGGCGGCAAAAAAGGAAACAAGAAGAAAGTGGTTGATCCATTTTCTAAAAAAGACTGGTAAGATGTGAAGGCGCGGGCTATGTTCAACATAAGAAATATTGGAAAAACACTCGTCACCAGAACCCAAGGAACCAAAATTGCATCTGATGGGATCAAAGGTTGTGTGTTTGAAGTGAGCCTTGCTGATCTGCAGAATGATGAAGTTGCCTTTAGAAAATTCAAACTAATTACTGAGGATGTTCAGGGCAAAAACTGCTTAACTTCCATAGCATGGACCTCACCCGGGACAAAATGTGTTCAATGGTCAAAAAACGGCAGACCATGATCGAAGCTCATGTTGATGTCAAGACTACGGATGGTTATTTGCTTCGACTGTTCTGCACTGGCTTTACTAAAAAACACAACAATCATATACAGAAGACCTCTTACGTTCAGCACCAACAAGTCCACCAGATCCAGAAGAAGATGATGGAAATCATAACTCGGGAGGTGCAGACAAATCACTTGAAGGAAGTAGTCAATAAACTGATTCCAGACAGTATTGGGAAAGACATAGAAAAGGCTTGCCAGTCTATCTACCCTCTTCATGATGTTTTCGTCAGAAAAGTAAAAATGCTGAAGAAGCCCAAGTTTGAACTGGGAAAACTCATGGAGCTTCATGGTGAAGGTAGCAGCTCTGGAAAGGCTACTGGAGATGAGACTGGAGCTAAAGTTGAATGAGCTGATGGATATGAACCACCAGTGCAAGGGTCTGTTTAAGATCCAGATTCTTAATAGTGATAAATAAAGTCCTATTTGTGAAAAAAAAAGAAGTCTTTCCCTCAACAAATGACTAAATATCTGTTATACTGAAATTTTACATGCCATAGGTACTGAGAAACAGTTTTAACATGATTTCTAGCAACCATTCCTGCTATACAGCACGTAGAAAAGAATCAGATGCTTATCTATGATTTACATAATTCATAGATGATAAAATTGATATAATTAAAATTTAAAACCTTAGCTTTTAACCTTTCCTCTATAAAGAAAATTATTAGGAGAAAAATGTGATCCATTTGTAACCAAATAAAAAATGTTAACTTACCATATGTGGAGCACTGATTGTTGCTTGGAAACCTGTAAAATAAGAAGAGAACTACTGATACAGTCAGCTGTAAAAACATACCAAATATATCAAGTAGTTCCTTTCTTAACATCCATACATTGTTTTTCACAATTCTTTTTGAGTTTTTATGAATTCAAGGAAACAAAATTTGTTAGAATATTGAAACATACCCATAAAAATTAGAAAACAGAATCATACCAATGACTAAGGTGCTCATCTAGTAAAACTAGTCCCACCATTTCTAAAACTTTCTTACATATATAATTAGTCAAACAAGGAACAATTTTAACAAGTTTAGAATTGGTAGGGTTTTTATTTTATTTTATTTTTTTATGTATTTAGCACAGGGTCTACAGGGTCTCACTATACAGATTGGACTCGTAGTGATCCTCCTGTTTTCAGCCTCCAAAGCGCTCGGATTACAGGCAGGTGCCACCACTCCCAGTCTCAGTTGCCTCAGTGAGCCCCGGGGGCGGGGCCAGCTCAACACACCAGGGATCAAACCCTGGTATCCACCTAAGCAGGTGCTTTAATGGTAGGATTTTTTAACTTATTTTTTTCTTCAGATTTATAAAAAGAGGGGCCAAGAAGATAGCTCAGTAGAATAAGTGCTTGCCTGGCAAGCTCAAGGGCCTGAGTTCAACCCTGGTTCCGCAAAATAAACAAATAAATAAATAAATAAATAAATACAGATTTATAAAAAGAAAACACTTCCATATGTAATCAGTATGTAAAATCATTACAAAATTAAACTGTTTCATGTATCTGATGACTTTGGAAAAAACCTAAACAACGAAAGTAGCTTAGGAGACAAACTGCACAAAATATTTATAAAATTAAACTGTTTTATATTTCTAGCAATTTTGGGGAGAAAAATTGACAAAGCAGCTTAAGAAACCAACAAGAGCTTCAATTTGCTAAGTATTATCATCTACTATTTATTCACATTAATTTTTCTTAGTTTTTAGCTCTTTTCTTTCCAATGTGACTTTCTCAAAATTTAGTTACCTGCTTCTGTCTCTGAAGCAATTTTCACTGAGCGGTGGTAGCAGGTGCCTTCGGGGTTCAGAAGCTCCCCAGGATCTTCTTGCTGACTATCACAGTGCTTCAAAAGAAGACAGCATGGCAGCTGGCCCACAGAATCCTGAGGCGCTTCTAAGCCTCAAAGGCGCCCACTGCCAAGGCTCAGCAGCTCAGCAAAACCTGCTTCAGGAGAAGGAGTTAAATATGGAACTTTCTAGAAACAAACCCCAGTCCAAACATCAGGGCCAGTAAAGCCAAAAGCCACTAATAATTACACTTTATTTTCTTTAAATATTGCTTTTTCAAATGAATGCTTATGTGAAATAAGACCTGGAAAGAAAATATAACACTCATCTAACAGTTTTCTTTGAAAAGTCTTTTTTTTTCACTGAATTTTTTTTTTCTTTTGTGGAACCAAGGATTGAACTCAGGCCCTTGCGCTTGCCAGGGAAGTGCTTATTCTAATGAGCTATCTACCTGGCCCCTCACTGAAATTTTTTTTTTTTTTAATTTATGTGTGGGGGGGGCAGCTCAGTCCAACAGGGGGCGGGGCTGGCTGGCATGTGGTGCTGGGGGATTGAACTGCGGTCCCTGTGCTTTGCTAAGCTTGTTCTAAGTAGGTGCTTTAGACCACTGAGCCATCTCACCAGCCCTGAAATATTCTTTAAGAAAACACTCAAAACTTTTTAAAAAAAAATTTAAATTCATATAATACATGGTTAAAAATAGAAGATATTCATGCATGCAAAATATATAATTGAGATTATAAAATGGGAAGAAACTTCAAAAAAGAAACTAGGATGGAGGAATGGGAAAAGCAAATATATATGTATACATATATATATATATACACACACACACATATACATATGTGTATATACATATATATACACACACATATATATGTAAGTTAAGATAGTTATACTACTACTTTCTCGTAGTTCACTGAAAACAAAGGTTGGTACTAATACTGTGATTTGTTTCTTTGTTTTGTTTTGTTTTTCCATTTATGTATTTGGTACAGGGTCTCACTACACAGCTAGGACTTATAGTGATCCTGTTTTCAGCATCCCCAGCGCTCAGATTACAGGCATGGACCACCATACTCGGACTCAGTCGCAGGCTCAGCATGCCCTAGCAGCAGGACCAGCACGACATGTGGGACAGGAATCAAACCCTGGTCCCTGCGCTCGCCAAAGCAGGCGCTTAGTCCACTGAGCTATCTCACCAACCCTTGTGCTAATATTGTTTTGGACAATTAAATCCTGATATCTTATATTCAGAGTAATTAATTTAAAGATAACAATATCCAATGAATCAACCATTGTTACCCTCCTATTATCTTGTATTGAAGTTGTTTTACTTATTTACTTTTTTTTTTTTTTTTTTTTTTGGCAGAACCGGGGATTGAACTCAGATCACTGCATTTGCCGGTCAAGTGCTTATCCTACTAAGCCATCTCCCCAGCCCCTTATTTACTTTTTAAAATTTAAAAAAATGAGTATGTCTGGAATTAGGAAATTCAAAATTAGCAGGGTAATAATAGATAAGTAACTATGCTCTAGTCCTTTTGAAATTATAAACATTATAGAGTAACTGAAGAACTCTAACACATACCTATTGATTGTGGAGAATCCATATAAGGGTTACACTTTGCATAGTGGGAGCGGTCTGTAGCCAGCATCACTTCAAATACTTTATCTGTCTTTATGATCCCATTTTCTGAAATGAATGAGGCAATTATTTTCAGCAAAGAGTGACATCAGACATACTTTAGAAATATGACTCTGGCTGCACAAGAAACTACACTGGAAAAAAAACAAGACTGGAAATCACTGCCAACACTTCAGGTAATAGTAATCTGGTTTTTATTGATGATACTTGGGATGGAGAAAAGTAGAATGTGAGTTACGTTTACCAGGACTGACACTGGATTTGAGGGTGGATGTGAAACTAATGGTTGAAAGAAGTCATTCAATGGTTTGAGAAATCGTGGAGAAACATCAGAGTTAAGGAGGAAAAGGATAATTAATTTACTCAATCAGGAGCCTTGGATGATACAAGTCAGATGAAGATACGCATCTATCAATTGGACACATGGATCTGGAATCAGGAAAGACATCTAGAATAGATACAGGTTTCTGTTTATATGGATTGCAATTAAAGTAATGAGAGTGAGTTTAAAGTCTCCAGGGAAGAACACACAGATAAGAAAAATGACAGCCAACATTTGAGATATACAAAAGCAAGGGGAACCTTCAAAGATGATTAAATGGAAGAACCACAGAGGGAGGAAAAAGACCTCACTGGAATATTGTTATGAAACCAAAGAGAAGTTTATTTTTCTAGGAAGGCAAGGCCAATAAGATACACCATTTGCCTGCCCCAGCAGCTAGTTCTTTGGGATGAAGTAAATGGGAAATTTCAGTAACTGTCATGGTATCTTGCATAGTTATTACTCAATAAAATTCTTATTTACTCCAAAACATGTTTCCTGTTTAAGATACCACAGTGTTACATGCATAAGATTATAATAAACAAGACAGCCTAATTCCTGTCCTCTCAGATCTAACATCTTTAAGATTAAATACATGGAGAACATTTTAACAACCAAGAAATAAAATTTTTACCAAAACATGTTTTGCTTAATTAGCTATATTATATATGACTACTTTAAAAAGAGATGACTTCAGTAAAAGTATTTGGGTAGTTTTAAGATATTTTGACAAACTAATTTAATGTATTCATTAACTGGATTTTTAACCTCTGGAAGGTAATGGTGGCCATGAGATCTGAATTTCTTCACATAGCTATTCAAGAAAATGTAAAAGCATGATCAAACAATGGTACAAACAAAGCCACACATGACCTGTGTCATCATGTTACTAGGAAACAAAGAACACTGAAGACTTCAAATTACCTATAAGAAAAAGAAAAACAAAAAATTGCAACTAGGCACTCCCTACTACTACAGACCTGTGGACAAAGAAAGCAAGGGTGGTAAGGGTCAGGGTTAAGGCCTTAGAAGAAAAAAAGTAGGGGGGCAGGAAGCGGGTAAAGTAGATGAAATACAAATAAAATCACTCCCAGAAAGAAGTACAACATTAATAAATTACTATATAATTTTGCAAAAGCTTGAGATTTGGAAATTCACAGCACTGGCTGCAAAAATAATCTTAAAAGACAGTAGGTGTATACTTTTAATCCCAATACTCCTGGAGGCTTGAGGCAGGAGACCACAAGTTAGAACCTAATCAGGGCCACTTAATGGCTGAGTGAGACTTATCTAAACAAAAACAAAAGCAAAAGTGAATAAACAGACAAAAACAGCTGGGAATTTATTTCAGTGTAAAGGCCCTAGGTTCAATTCCCAGAACCACCTCCACCCTTCAAAATAAAGTGCATCACCAAGGATACCAGGACCATTCAATGACTAAAAAAATATAGTGCTCCCCTACACACAGTCTTGGAGACTGAACCCAGGATCGATCTTCCTACTATGCTACATATTTAAAAATTGAACACATCAAATGAATGAAGCTTTATTAAGCTATCATCATGTGCTTCCCAAAATTTTCACCACAAAGTTACTTATTTTTGCCCAGGATTCCATCTTTGCAAATTACCTAAACCAAAATACATCACTAAGTTATGAAATCATTTTTCCATTTTTGGTCATTTCTGACATATACAACTCTCAGTGCCCTGAAATTTTTCTATCAGAAAAGACTTCTGGTGGTTTACTTTGCACATGAAACCTAGTTAGAGGTAAATGTGCAATTACATTAGGTTTAAAAAAAAAAAAAAAAACAGCTTGAGAAAAACCCACACTCAATCTGCTTGCAATGGGGTCTATGACCCCATTAAATAATTAAAATAATGGCTAATACTGTCCAAATATGCAATTGAGCCAAATGAGAAGTTAAAAGAATACAAAAGAGGTGAATATAACAGAATCCATATAATAAAATGGTTGAAAAATGTAAGTCCATGTTAAGAAGCCATGTTTCTCGTCCCAATTGGGTAGAAAGAGGCACAGTAGATAAAGTTCTAAGAAAAAACAAAAATACAATGCAGGAGTCATAATTTATAAGTATAAAGAAAAGTAAAATGTGATATGATTTCAAGCCATTAAGTATAACAAAGGGCAAAACATTTGCTATTTCTCTTCAGTACAGGAGTCTGTGATATTAAACACACAGAAGAGACAAGCTCAGAGCTCTACGCAGCTCAGCAAAGTGCTGACATGGTCATACCTATCAGTGGTGACTAGTGACTGTTAACTTCTAAAGTTAACAAAATGCACTTGTAATCCCAAGCTATTTGAAAGGGTGAGGAAGAATCTCAAATTCAAGACAACCGACAATTTAGCAAGACCCTGCCTCAATGCCAGATGTGATGGAACACAACTGTAATCCCAGCATTCTGGAGGCTGAGGCAAAAGGATTGCAGTAAATTTGACTCCAGCCTGGGATTTGTTTTTTGGGTTTTTGGGGGCTTTTTGACGGTACTGGCGATTGAACTCAGGACCTTGCACTTGCCAAGCAAGCACTTATTCTACCAAGCTATCTCCCCAGCGCCAGGAGACAAAGTGTGTTCAAGGCCAGCCTGAACTTCAGTCTCAAAAAGACAAAAAAAGAAAAAGAAAAAGAAAAAGAAAAAGAAAAAAAAAAAAAACACTGGGTAAGGTAGTATGATAGTAATCCCAGCACTCTGCGAGACTGAAGCAGGAGAATCAAAGTTTGATCCTCCTGAGCAATTTAACAACTTAGCAAGATTGTCTCAAAATAAAAGGGCTAATAAAGTAGGTCAGTGTAAATGTTCAATGCCTGGTACCACCATAAAAAGAGGCAGTCAAGTTTATAAATAATGGAACAAAAAACAGAAGTATACAACTCAAAGTTACAAATGTAGGGCTGGGGTATATAGTTCAGAGGCAGAACACTTGCCTAGCATGTTCAAAGTCTTGAGTTCAATCTCAGCATTAAAAATAATGCAGGTCAGGGCCACCGAGATAGCTCAGTAGACCAAGCACCTGCTTAGGTAAGCACAGGGACTGGGGTTCAATCCCCAGCATCACATGTCACACCTGCCCTGCCCCAGGACAGGCTGAGCCAACCATCAAGACGGGGCGTGGTGCCCATCACCTGTAATCTCAGTGCTGGGGAGTCTAAAACAGGAGGATGACTACAAGTTCAAGCTGTGTAGTGAGACTGTACCAAGTATATTAGAGAGAGAGAGAGAGAGAGAGAGAGAGAGAGAGAGAGAGAAAGCAGGTAATCATGAAAAGAACTAAAAATTATGCTATAACTATGAGGGAGAAGGTTATAATGTACAAATCTCATCCATCTTGGCAGGGCGGCAGATGTTGTCCAAAGTTAACAAACCAAGAAACAGCAGCAAAAAAAATATGATTTGAAGATATGAAGATGATCACCAGAAATATCAAAAACAGTTGAACAGAGCAAGCAACTGTTTTCATAAATCCTTTTCATACTATCTTTCAACTATGAACACATATTACTTGACCTAAAATTCATCTTTTCAATTCTCCTAACCTCTCCTAACACAGCAATGGGAAGTCCATTATTATTATAAATATACAGTAAAAGTACTGCTCACACATGCAAGATGGAGCAGGGACTCCTTTAAGGGACGGATTTATTTTTGGTTCCGGAAATTGAACTCAGGATCTTGCACTTTCCGGTCAGGTACTGTACCACTAAGCTATAACCCAGGCTCAGTGACAGAATTTTAAGGGATGCATTCTCTAGCCTTCCTGTATTTACGTATAGGCCTACAATTAAGTTCTTGTCAAAGGAACATATATATATAAGTTATCTATGCAACATCTAGAGGATGCCCTTAAACGGAATATTTTGCTCTTTCTCTTGTTTTCCTCCCCACAGGCTCGAATATGGAAATGGTACCGGTAAACTATGTTCAACTTACTGATGAGGGAAACAGCAGAGCAACAATAGACGAGCCTTGATCTCTAACACCATGGAAAAAAAACACAGTATCCCTTCATGGTTTAGACTTGCAGTGTTGCGGGAAGGAGAAATTTTAAAAATTTTTTCCCCCAGTACTGAGGACTGAACCCAGCGGTCTTCATACAGGTTCCTCCACCCCCACCCACTAGCCTCCCCCCTACACACACACAAGATAAGGTCCTACTAAATTGCGCAGGCTGGGCTCAAACTTGCAATTCTACTGAGTCTTCCAGAGAGGTGTGGCAGCCAATCAGACAATCAGCTGCATCATTCCAAGTGGAAATTTAGAACCTAGGCTGGGAGGCTGCCATAATTTGAATCTAGAATGTCCCCTGAGGCCTCCATGTGTTGAAGGAACTACAACTTGGTGCTACTGGGACTATGGAAACTGCATAGTGGAAACTATAAGAGGGAGGGCCCAGTGGGAGGTCTTGAGGCCACTTGTGGGTGGGAGTTGCCCTTTAATGGTATTGAGAGACCCAAACACTTCCTCTCTCTCTTTCACTTTTTGGTCATGAGTTGAGCTGTTTTCCTTTACCAGACACTTCAGCTGTAATATATCACCTAGTCACAGGCCAAAATGATCATGAAACCCCAAAAATAAACATTTTCTTTTGATAAATTTATTGTTTCAAGTATTTATTATAGTGAGAGAAAGTAATACAGGTGGGACCAATGAAAACAGGACCGAGGGGCTGGAGAGATGGCTCAGTGGTCTAAAGCACCTACTTGGAACAAGCTTAGCAAAAAGCATCAGGGACCGCGGTTCAATCCCCCAGCACCACATGCCAGCCAGCCCTGCCCCCTGGTGGGCTGAGCTGGCCACAACA
>NW_004524805.1:295945-306258 GCF_000260255.1 Octodon degus
AAAAAAAAAAAAAAAAAAAGACTGACTCAAAATAAGTTAAAACAGAAATAAATGCATTTAGGACATAAAACTATCAATTATCATAATTTGTACATATCTGCCTGCCTAAAGAAGTCTCTACTAAATGTCTTATAAGCATCTGAAGTCTAACATTTCCAAAATTAAAGTTCTAATCTCTTACTGCTATTCTCCCAAAAAATCTGCTACTCACTATTACTTCCAGTTCAGAAAATGGTGAAGCTTTCCACTGTCCAGGACTTCAAACCTTGATATCACATATTTAATCTTCCATCTTTGTCCCACACCTCAAGTCCAAATCTAGCACTTGATTCCTTTGGTTAAAATGCTGGTCCCTCATCTCCATCTAAATGGCCTGTTTCTCCCACTCCCTCAAATCCTGCTCCCAAGTCCTCAGTGAGGCTTTCTCCATCACAGACTCTCTGCCCCACTTAAGAGGCACAGACAGGTGGGTCGGGGAGATGGCTCAGTGGAATAAGTGCTTCCCTGGCAAGCACAAGGGCCTGAGTTCAATCCCCTGGTTCCGAAAGAAAAAAAAAAAAAAAAAAAGACAAGAGGCACAGACAGAAGGATCATCATGAGTTCAAGGCCAGCCCAAACTACAAAGTAAGTCCAAAAAACAAAACAAAAAAAAAAAAAAAAAAAAAAGAAATGAAAACATAAGAAGAAAAATATCGGCACACTAGGGTAGTTTTTGGGCCTATAAAAAGTTAAAAAGTAGCATTTAGAACAACTATTAACATTAAGTGGCTAGAGGGCCGGCAAGATAGCTCAGCAGTCTAAAGTGCCAGCTTAAGCAAGCTTAAGCAAGAGCAGGGACCACAGTTCCATCCCTGGCACCACATGTGGTGCCAGCCCTGCCGCCAGGGTGGGCTGAGCTGGTCACACACACACAAATTAAGTGGCCAGTATGATGTTTAAAATCTATCAAGAAAAAAATAAAAAAATAAAAATAAATAAATAAAATCTATCAAGAAGGGACAGTGAGATAGCTCAGCAGACAAAGCATCTGCTTAAATAAGCACAAGGGCCAGGATTTCATCCCTGATACCACATGCCACACTGGCCCCACCCCCAGGTGCACTGAGCCAGTGATGGAGTCCAGGCATGGTGGGCATGCCCATAATCCCAGCACTAGGGAGGCAGAAAACAGGAGGATCAATACAAGTCCGAGCTGCGTAGTGAGACCCTGCACATACAAAAAAAAAACCCTAAAATCTATCAAGAGTTAATTTTCCAAGGGCCGGCCAAATAGCTCAGCAGATTAAATTACCTGCAAGCAGGGGCAGGGGCTGGGGTTTCGATCCCCCGGGGCCTGCCATCAATAGCGACTGGGCACGGTGGCACGCACACCTGTAATCCCAGCACTTGGGAGGCTATAAAGAGGTGGATCACTATGAGTCCAATCTAGTAGTGAAACCCTGAACACCCTGTATACAATATGCTTCCCTAAAATACTGTATATATGGTTTAATCTTCCAAAAGGCTCTTATTCACTTATTCGCCTTCCCTTCCGCTAGGAGATCACTTTACATATTCCTGATACCTCTGACCCTCCTAGATTTTACCAAAGTTTACAATAAAAGTAAGAAATAGAAACCATGGATACAGCTCAATGGCACAGCACCTGCCTGACAAATGCAAGGTCCTGAGTTAGATTTGCAGTACACACACACACACACACACACAATGTTATTTAAATATATTAGACTAAGTAGCCTTCCACTTACTTTAAATTAAACGGATTTTGTTTTTATGAGCAACTATAAATTCATAAAATAACTTCATTTCTATAGGCCTGTGATAACCTTAACCCTAACCACTACTTACATGTAAGCTTAAATAAAATAAAATTCCAGTTCTCAGTTGTCTTAACCTCATTTCAAATACACAACGCCACATGTAGCTAGCAACTTCTACGTTGTACAGCATCAGATCATTCTATAGAGCAGAACTACTACAGAATTTTGGTAAAATTTTACATTAAAACATAAAACTTGGGGCCAGGGAGATAGCTCAGTAGAATAAGCACTTGCCTGGCAAGGACAAAGGACTGAGTTCAAGTCCCGGTTCCAGGAAAGAAAAAAAAAGCCATAAAACTTACTTAGCTGAAACACTAGAACTTAATTTTGTAATTTTAAATTCTCTACATTTCTGGCTCTCAAAATACAGACCCAGGGCAACCCGCTCGGGCCCCCCATCTGTCCTCTCTGAGACAGAAGCTTTCTTTCCCAATAAATATTCTACTCTCAACCTCTGTTTGTTCCTAAAATTCATTCTTCGGTTTTAGAGAACACAAACTCATTCAGGTCGGGAGATCATTTCCCCCTGTATCATTTTGGAGGTCATTCACTGAGATCATTGTACGGAGGACCCACTTGGGAGAGACAATACACTGTGATCCTGTCAACTGCTTCAGCTGTCAAGACTACAGGACAGGACTCTTGGATACATCACACCAGACTCAAACTCTGGGAACCACAGACTGCCACTGGAAGTGAATGACCATCTGAATACTCCTGTGAACCCATAGAAGACTTAAGATTCCTATTCAAGAGAAACACAAAGCCCTCAGATAAGTGATGATGCTATTAGCCCTTTTTCTAATCACTTTGTTACCTAGGGTAGGGTGCAATTCCTTTCTAAGGTGGGCACAGGAATATGCTGAATAATTACAGCAAAGCAATTGTTGGATATGTGGTTTACTCCCCTTGTCAAGTACATCAGGACTTCTTTGGTGGGTATCCCCACTTCAAGGAGATGACTGGAATAAATTACAAGACTACATTAATGAGATGCAGAAGAGTTTAGTAGTTCATAGCTCAGCCCACCGTTACAAAGTAAGTGAGTGGCCTATAAATTACACTCTTGGTGATTCTTGACATAATCGAATATTTTCCCTCAAGGTTTCTGAAGCCTCTCTACAAGCATTAATGAAGCCACTATTAACGGGTAAAACACCCATCCTGAGGGAAAATAACCACAGACATCAAGATGGTTATTTTCAAATATGGGATGATTACCTATGGTTAACCCCCACCATAGGACACCTCAACAGAAAGGTCCCCTTATGTTGGGAACAGAAAAATCACTCATTTTCTCATTGGCCTAACTGCACTAAATACTTGGGATGGACTTCTCCTGAACAGTGTATGCACACCATAACTCTACAGGCTGGAGACTTATTTGCAACAAACTGGTCTAATATTCCTGAGATTAGATGGAAAGCTTCCAATGGCACTTATTGGTCACATGGGACCAATCTGTGGCCCTGGCTATCCCCTGGATGGATAGGGAAATGCACATTAGGGTTTGCCTGGTTACAAGGCAGGAGCGTCAAAAATATTGACAAACCTGCAAATTTACACCGCCTACAACATCGATGGTCCAGAAGCGTGTTTGTTTCACTGGTATGATCACTTGGCCTCTATCTTTCTCCCTTCTCTAGTGTTAGAAGATGTCATGCAACACATTGAGGCCTTAACTAACTATACTCATCGGGCCTTAAATGATACTGCAACTGGTCTCTTGCTTTTAAATGAAGAAGTAAAGTTAATGAGACAGGCTGTCCTGCAAAATCGGATGGCATTAGACATTCTAACAGCAGCACAGGGGGGTACTTAAGCAATTATAAAAGCTGAATGTTGTGTGTACATTCCTGATCCTTCCGCAAATATCTCAGTAGCTGTTCAAGATATTAGACAATGAACCAATGATATGTCAGACTCTGAAACCCCCTGGATCTTGTCTTTATCATCCTTATGGGAAGCCATTGTTAGCTCCCCCTGGTGGAAATCTTTGCTGACTATATTCATAGTCATCCTGTTGATGTTATTACTTGGCCCATGCATACTTAACTGTTTCTTTGGCTTTGTCTCCTCCAGACTCAAAGCTATACATGTACCCAAGAGGAAGACGCCTGTTCTCTGCCGAGGGCCTTTAGATAGAACCTCTGAAGAATATATCTGACTGCCGATCAGCAACTACGACCCCATTCAGCATGAAGAAGCCAGATCGGTCATCGCCCACGATCCCTTCACAGCAGTTCAGGTTACTTCTTCAGAGGGGGGAATGTTGCAGGCAGTGGAGTTAGATAGAAATATTATAGGCAGTTAGATAGGGTTAGGCCCTTAAGGAGAGAAGATGAAAACAAGGTGACATCGCAACTTTTGGAAGAGACAGACACTCCCATGTGGGCCACATCTCAAGACCAAGACAAAAAAAAAAGAAGAGGAAACACAGCTACATACTTCCCTAGGGATGGGCATCAGGGATTGATATTTTAAACAGGTATCAATCAACTTGAAAGAGCCCTATAGAGTCACTAGCCCAACCCCAACAGGAGGAGATCCTGTCCCACATTCCTGCCCATTTGCTACCTGACTCGCTTTCCCATTTGGTACCGGATTTAATCAATTTTTACTTGAGCAATGGTGCTTGTGATCCCATTGGTTGATGATAGATTTGTCCCACCTCTCATCCATCTAAGCAAGTCCCCATTTTCTCTATCTTGGCCCAATGTTATAAATAACCTGGAACAGACAGCTTCCTGGGTAACCCGCTCAGGGGGGCCCCCTTCTGTCCTCTCTGAGACAGAAGCTTTCTTTCCCAATAAATATTCTACTCTCAAAAAAAAAAAAAAAAAAAAAATACAGACCCAGTACTAGCACCACTTAAGGATTTGTTAGAAATACAAATTATTGAGCCTCAGCTATTTCAACAAGACTGATCACAAGAGATCTGGAAACATGTTCAAGATTTTGAGTCCCTGTTTTAACTTACTAAAAGACTAGATATCAAGTTTGATATCCAGGCATGGGGGCATACACTTATAATCCCAGCATTCAGGAGGTTTCAGCAAGATCAACAAAAGTTTTGGAGGTGTAGCTTAGCAGCAAAACATTTGCCTCATGTATGTGAGCTTCTTGGGTTTAAATCGCACTACCAAAAAAAAAAAAAAAAAAAAGCCTTTAGTTAAGGAAGAATACACACAGAGGAAAAAATGAGGAAGAAAGTATTTTCAAACTGTCAACTGCAATTTTTACATAGGTACATATTTTATATTATTTCTTTGGGGTTTTTTTTCCTGCAGTACTACAAATCAAATCCAGGGCCCCTATCCTAGGCAAGAGCTCTACCAGTGAGCTACATGCCCATATAAGTATTGCTTTTATAATAAGAAAGAAAGAAATTATCTAGAATTACCTCACCAAAAAGTTTAGTTGCACAAGTATAACAAAAGAAGCTAAATGGTTTGAGTACTCTAGATTCCTCTTACCAATCACAAATCTAGGACAGAGCTAAATATTTCCATTATCAACAACCATGGGTATTAAATATTCTTTGTTGAATTTTCTAACAGAAAAAAAAATGTTTAGTTGGCCATGGTGGTGCATGCCTGAATTTTCAACACTCAGGGGCTGAGACAGGAGGATTGCTAAGTTCTAGGCCAGCCTCCAACTACATAGTGAGTTCAAGGCCAGCCTAACCTGCACAGTGAGTCACTGTCTCAAAAAAAAAAAGAAAAAAGAAAAACATGCTTAGAAATTTAAGCTAAGCATGGTAATGCAACACATCCTAATGCTCCTGGGAAGATATCTAGTCTTGGCTTACCACAAATTTGGCCCAAAAAGGAAAACACTTTAAGAACCTGATAGATTACAAATTTCTGCCACAACCAAGTGTTCACTGTGATAACCTACTAATGGAAAATTACTTAGTCACAATTCATGTGCTGAATATCATATATTTTAATAGCAGGTATTTAAATCATGTTAAAGAAGTTTAGGAAAATATTTACAACATGTTGAACTTCTGCAATTCACGAGCACTAAAATCACACTTCATACTATTGCCTCAGCACATAGATCTCCAAATATCCTTCCTTAAGGTGAGTGCAGGCACTGGTTGACAAAATTTTGACATCTGAACACCCTGCCTCACTTACCTTGCCTCACTAAACACTAAAGAGGCAATTTCCATATTTCATGCACCACTTTTAAAAAGAAATGAATATATGAAGTGATAACCACTCTTATGCATTTTTCTCATTCACCTTTATATTCCTACCACAGATCTAGGCATATAATGGACACTTAATTGGCACTTGTGAGGGAACAAAGTAAGGGATACTAAGATCTTTAAGAAGATATAAAATAAAATTTAAAAAAAAGCAACAGTGGTCTTAGCCCTTCACCAAATTACACACGGAGTTGGGAGATGAGGCAAACACTTGAAAAAGTAAAAATCAATTTTTAAAGAATCGTTTGGCAGTATATAATTATTTACAGGGATAGTGGCAAAGAGCTATAAATTGTGACCAGAGTGAGATCATTATGGACTTCAGTCCTTCTAGTCTTCTATTGAGCGTCTGTGTATTTAAATTTTAAAAGGTGACACAGCATTCTTTCCATCCTAAAATTATCATCAGAAGAAAAAATACACTAACTAATGAAAATAATATATAGAAACTTCCACGTAAGGTTTTTATGAACTATGGCAGCCCTGAAAAAAGTTAAACATTCCACAAGCACAATCGTTTGCTGCGTTCAGGACCTCGTCATTTCAAGTCTCGGGAACAGCAACCCCCAGGCCTCTCGTCCTCCGCCCCCAACTGAGCTTTCCACCGGACAGTCGCCCGAGAAATTTCTCTCAGCATCCGCAATGGCTATACTCTCATCTTCCTCTCCCTCCCCTCGCTCGTATCAGACAGTGGCATCTCCCTCTAGAGGAAAAAACGGAGGGAGGGGGAGACAGAATCAGTGAGAAAGCTCTCAGCGAAGCCGCTCGAGGAGGAAGAAGGTGAGAAAACGCGAGGACCAAAGGAGGGGTTCTCGGTGGCAACCTAGTCTCCAGCAATCCAAGCCCACACCTACCTACCCCAAAGTCACGCCCCTCGCCAGTCAGGCCGCGGACACAGAGACAACCCTATCCCCCGTCCCGCAGCGCAGCACCGCGTGCCCCCGCAAGCCCGCGAGGCGAAGAACGCCCCTGCCCCGAAGGCAGTAGCCCCTTGCCCATTCTCTTTTCCAGTCCATGTCGCCGCCGAGTGACAGGTCCCGGGAAGGAGGGGGGAACGACTGGTGCAACCGCGCGCCGAACCCCTCCAACAGGCACTGGGGAGCAGACAGAACGTTCCGGACAGCCCAGGGGGATCCAGTCCAGGCCCAGCCTACCCTAACTGGCCCACACCGGGCGGGGGTGGCACTTACTGCGGAGGTTGTGGATTAGCTCCGAGTGGCTGGCGCCGCCGGATTTCCAGGCCATCGCTAAGCACACCCGGAGCAGGTACAGAATCACCTTCAGCGCGGCGACGGTGCCTAGCAGTTTTCCCAAGAGTGAGACCACTTCCCACACGGTCACCGCCCCGCTCGCGTCCCCGCTGGAGCCGCCGCTTTTACTGCCGTCGCCGCTGCTGCCGCCACTGCGCGCTCCCGGCATCCCCTGCGGCACGCATGCGCTCTGTGACGCCGCCGAGTTGGGTGCGGCTGGGTGGGGCCGGAGGCGGGAAGGCTGGTAGCCCCCACCCGGGCAGGTGCTGGTGGCTGCTGTGGCTGCCCTGCGACCGCAGGAAAGCGGGCTGAGTCAGCACTGCAGCCTCCGCATGCCCCTTCCCGAAGCCTGCGCCTCCGCCCCGCCGTCGTACGGCGGCTCCCGGCGCAGAGGGTCGCGTTGCAGGCTGCAGGACGGCAGGGAGGAACTTGTCGCCACTACTGTGGCTCTGCGGTCGCCGTTTGGTCAGCTGTTGCGAGCGGCAGATCTGCTCCTATAGCTGTCCAGATTGTTAGACGGTGGGCTTCCTCCGGCCTGCCTCACCCAACCCTATTGACTAATATTAATTAGGTCGATAGGAGTAAGGCCCCCAGTGATGGAACCGGGATCATGTTAACAAAGCCCGAGGGCAAAGGCCTTCTCCAACCTGAGTGCTCCAACCTCACGCTTTGTGACAGGCACAGTACGGGTTGAGCGAGAGACTTTGAGACGCGGTTTGTTCTCAACTGGAAAGCACAAAAGCAGAGTGGAAGACTACCAGGACATGGGGGTGGAGTGGGGAAATAAGCTTCGCTCATTTACAACAAGACAAACGTAAAGCGCTACAACTGGTTAAAGAATACCACAGTATCCTATGGTGAATCTAATGTTCTCCAAATGCAAGTGCAGGTTTTCTTTTAACCATACATTGGGAGCAAGTTTTATATTCTTTCAGCTCTTCAGGATCACGAGAAGCAGGAAACGTGGCAATCGCGTCCAAAATGCTGGCCCCTCATTAGAACTGAAGCTGACAGAATGCAGCCATTTTAGTCCAGAAAACTTCTAGGAAGGAAACAAAAGATGTGTCAAAACATCTACGCTGGGGCTGGTGAGATGGCTCAGTGGTCTAAAGCACCTACTTGGAACAAGCTTGGCAAAGCACAGGGACCACGGTTCACTCCCACAGCACCACATGCCAGCCAGCCCCGCCCCCTGGTGGGCTGAGCTGGCCACACACACACACACACACACACACACACACACACAAATAAATAAAATTTAAAAAAAAATCTACGCTGCTACGTCAATAGCAATTTCCCAAATTCTATTTCTTAAATTTTTCTGACATGTGACACAGCCTGCTTCTAGCCCAAAATATGTTACCTATACTTTGTGACCCTTAATAATGGTCGGTAACCATTAATAAACTCACAAACAGGGCCGGGGAGATGGCTCAGTAGAATAAGTGCTTCCCTGGCAAGCACAAGGGCCTGAGTTCAATCCCTGGTTCCGCCAAAAATAAATAAACTCACATGGAAAATACTATTTTTTTACTTCGGTGGCAGGAATATAATTATCAACTTGGGACTCTAATCCAGTTATAGTTTTCCGGTTTTTGATAGTCCTGAACCCTCCGGGAAATCCTCAATAAAGCATTTGTTCTTAACTTTTTTTTTTTTTTTCTGGAACTGGGGAATTGAACTCAGGCCCTTGAGCTTGCCAGGGAAGCGCTTATTCCACTGAGCCATCTCCCCAGCCCTCCTGTTCTTTTTTTTTTTTTTTTTAAAGTTTTTATTTATTTATTGTGTGTGTGTGTTTGTGTGTGTGTGTGTGTGTGGCCAGCTCAGCCCACCAGGGGGCGCGGCTGGCTGGCATGTGGTGCTGGGGGATAGAACCGCAGTCCCTGTGCTTTGCCAAGCTTGTTCCAAGTAGGTGCTTTAGACCACTGAGCCATCTCGCCAGCCCCAGCCCTCCTGTTCTTAACTTCTGAATAAAGTTTCTAGACTTCACGTGTTCTTAGTTGTTTTTCTTTTTCTTTCTTTTCTTTTTTATATTTTAGGGAAGGGTCTACAGGGTGTTCAGGTTCTCACTACTAGATCAGACTCGTAGTGATCCTCCTGTTTACAGCCTCCCAAGAGCTGGGATTCCAGGTGTGGGCCACCATGCCCACTCTCAGTTGCAATCTCCGAGCGCCCCAGGGGCGGGCCCTGACTGGCATAGTTGTTTTTCTTGAGTTAACCCATTTTATCGACATTTCTTACTTGCATTTCTGGACTTAAACAGCTCTACCTGCATTTAGCCACTTCAGATGTGTATGGATAACATCTCCGAAATGAGGGACAAAATGGTAATGGTTGATGAAGTTTGATCCAATCACTTCCCCACCCCTCATGTCATAGCCCATAAGTATCCAGACTGTGAATTTGAGACTTGTTTCACCACTTTCACCTATTTGGTTACCAACTGGATACTTTTTTTTTTTTTTTGTAAAACATTTTAATGATGGGCATACTGCACACAAGCAAAATAAATCTGGTTTAGAAACAATTTTCCTGCTGAAAAAACTGATACTGTCTCTAAAGCTGACCTAGATGGACTGCCTTACAGGAGGTGTTTCCATAAGCTGTGGTTGTGAAGTAGCACTACCAGTATCAGGTAAAACAAATTATATCATCATCCAGTTTTTCCCCAGGACCAGGGATGCCATTGAGCTATACCCCAGCTATCACAGTCCCTTTTAAAGAAATAGCCAATGCACTGTTATGAATACCCATAGTGGAAAGGAGATGTAAAAGATATACTATTTCTTGTGTTCAATAGGATTTACATTCTAAGGAAGAGTGTGCATCAAAGAAACTAATAAGGCAAAACGTACATGCCGTTAGTGGTCTAGATAGCAAGTGTGCTTCTATTTATATCGCCGTGGGCTGGCATCATTACGAAAAGGTACAGAAAAGATTGATCCTTAAAGGATGAGAGGGCCAGGGAGATGGCTCAGTGGAATAAGTTCTTCCCCGGCAAGCACAAGGGCCTGAGTTCAATCC
>NW_004524805.1:306358-307645 GCF_000260255.1 Octodon degus
AAAGCACAGGGACCACGGTTCAATCCCCCAGCACCACATGCCAGCCAGCCCTGCCCCCTGGTGGGCTGAGCTGGCCACACACACACAGACAAATAAATAAATAAATAAAATTAAAAAAAAAAAAAAAAAGAATTTTATGTGATGGCAAGTTATGGTAAACCATATATTCTAAGTACCAGATATTAAAATGTCCTATTAATCAGCTTTGAAAATGTCTCATTGATATTTTTTTTTTCAATAAGATAAAATAAAATAAAAAGCACAGCAAAGTCAGATACAATCCAGCAGCTGAGCGGCTGCAAAATCCATACTCCAATATTATATTGCAACATTTTTAAAGTCTAAATGCCAAAATTTAAAATAAAAAATCGAATTTATTTTTGCATTCCAAAAAAAACCCCTAAGTACCAGATATTATTTTTAAAAGTACAGTATGTCTTTCAGCTGAGTAGAATGGCATATGCCTATAATCCCAGCACTGAGGTAAACTGAAACAGGAGGATCTCAAATTTGAATCCCGCCTAAGCAACTTGGAGAGCCCCTGTCTCAAGATAAAATATAAAAAGTGTTAGGGATGTAGTTCAGTTGTATAGGATTCTGGATTCAATGCCCAGTTCCTACAAAAACAGTATTAAGTAATGAAATAGCTTTTCTTTATACCTTAATCACTCTCAATAGATTAGAAAAAATACACTGTTTTGACACTATTTTTCAAGAAGATATGCTCTTTGGACTCCTTTTCATCTCTGATAAAGTAAAATCTTATGCAAAGCTCTAAAATGATGGACAGTGGAAAGTATTATAATGTTAGTATTATAATGTTAATTTCTGTGATGTGCTCCTAAACCATATATATACTCCATAATCATTATGAAACCTATAATGGTTTTTTTGTTTGTTTTGTTTCTGTATTTTAGGGAAGGGTCTACAGGGTATTCAGGGTCTCACTACTAGATTGGACACAATGATCCACCTGTTTACAGCCTCCCAAAAGCTAGGATGACAGGCGCACACCAACACACCCAGTCTCAACTGATGTTTCAGCGTGCCCTGGGGTTGGGACCTACACAGCAGGCCCGGAGATTGACGACTTTTTTTCTGTTTGTTTGTTTTTTGTTTTTTTTTTTTGCAGTACTGGAGGTTGAACTCAGGACCTTGCACTTGCAAGTGCTTATTCTACTGAGCTATCTCCCCGGCCCATGTGCCTGCTTGCAGGTGCTTTAATCTGCTGGGCTATTTGGCCAGCCCGATAAAGTTATTAAAAAAAATTTAAAAAATAAAAAAAAA
>NW_004524805.1:308543-320842 GCF_000260255.1 Octodon degus
TGTGTGTGTGTGTGAGAGACCAGCTCAGCCCACCAGGGGGCAGGGCGGGCTGGCATGTGGTGCTGGGGGGTTGAACCGTGGTCCCTGTGCTTTGCTAAGCTTGTTCTAAGTAGGTGCTTTAGACCACTGAGCCATCTCACCAGCCCCAGATTAATTCTTAATATTGGTTGACCAAGATTACACAGCAAGAAAATGGGGTTGGAAGTTAAATTCAGAGTTTACAAAATTCCAGTTCGGTCTGATAAACTGTTAACTTTCTAATCTCTCCTCCTCTTCCTCTCCCCTCTCTTTCCCTTCCCTCCTCTTTTCCTTCCTCTCTCTCCACCCGTTTGTGTTAACAAAGAATTTGTGGGACAAAGAACCAAACCTTTAGCATATTAACATTAGTCCAGATACCTCTAACTTAGTATTTTGAAAACGTTTTTAAGCGCAGTGAAGAGCAACTGAATGCTTCGGTATAAAATCACCCAAGTGGTTTCTCTGTATATTAATTTTAACTCAAATTTGTTTTACATTGCACAAATACATTGCTTCAGTGTGCCTATACAGATTTGCAAATTAAGAACACATTTTAGGGGCCAGGGAGATGGCTCAGTGGAATAAGTGCTTCCCTGGCAAGCATAAGGGCCTGAGTTCAATCCCCGGTTCCGCAAAAAAAAAAACCCAAAACACATTTTACTGCACGACGACATAGACCTCCTTCAGTGAAGGTATCTAAGGTTCCCCTATTGCCCTCGCCTGCGATAGCTGCTAGCGAGAATTGGCTCTCTGTGGACACCGTCTTCCTGTGAGGCCCCATCCAATCAGGGCTGGCGGGAAGGGGCGGGACCGGCAGGCGCGCGTAGAGCTTCTTGCTGTACTTCAGAGCGTTTGGTTTCGTAATGGAGAGTATTTGCGCGAAGTTTGTGTCTCAAAAAATCAGCAAAACCCGCTGGCGACCGCTGCCTCCCGGGAGCCTGCAGACCGCAGAGACCTTTGCTACGGGATCTTGGGACAACGAGGTAACCCCGCTCCTGACGTAGCCCTGGCTCCTCTTCGATTTCCCGCCCAAGTCACCTGCGCGCAAAATCTCGCTTTTTGGCTCTCTTGGCTTTTCTTGATCCCCGATCCCGTCGTGACTTCAGTTGTCCTGTAACTCAGAGGTGTTCTTGAGTCTTTTATCACATTTTAAACTCCCACCATACCACTCGTTTGTTGTGCTTTTGGTTTTTTGTTTGTTTGTTTGTTTCTGTTTTGGTGGAACTGGGGATTGAACTCAGGCCGTTGTGCTCGCCAGAGAAGCACTTATTCCACTGAGCCATCTCCCCAGCCCCGTGCTTTTGAAAAGGCCAAAGGAATACAAATCTTACTCTCCAAGAGTTGACATTATTTCAAGATAAAACCTTTTGCTTTGCAGGACAATTATGTTTCACTGTGGTCTATTGGAGATTTTGGAAATTTGGACTCTGATGGAGGGTTTGAAGGAGACCATCAGTTATTGTGCGATATCAGACACGATGGTGATGTCATGGATTTACAGGTAAATCTTAAAATTAAAAAAGATAACTGTTGTACCTAAAAGTCGTACGTTGTACCTAAAAGTTTGTTTTGTTTTGCTTTTTCAGACAGGGTCTCACTATATAGTTCAGGCTGACCTTGAACTCATTATACAGCCCAGACTAACCTGGAACTCATGTCAGTCCTCTTGCCTGAGCACTAGGATTACAGGCATGCACCAACCACTTCTGGCTAGAGTTGAGTTTTGAATTCTAAAAAGTCCCTATTTTTAAGGAGACTAGCTAGCTATTAGTACTCCCCTTTTTAAAGTTTCTCCAAAACTTACAGAACTGAAACTCTTTAAGAAGGGCTGGCAAGATAGCTCAGGGGACTAAGGACCTACTTACGGCAAGTGCAGTACCTGAGTTCAATCCCCAGCATCACGTGCCGCGCACTGAGCTGACCACCAAGACCAGCCATGGTGGCGCATGCCTGTAACCCCGGGGGAGGCTGAAAACAGGAGGATCACTACCAGTCTGAGCTGAGTAGTGAGCCCTTGTAGCAAATACATAAAAAATAAATAGGTAGGGGCCGGGGAGATGGCTCAGCAGAATAAGCGCTTGCCCGGCAAGCACAAAGGCCTGAGCTCAATCCCTGGTTCCACATAAATAAATAAATAAATAAATAGATAGATAGATAGATAGATAGATAAAATTTAACAAAAAATCTCTAAGACGGTCTCAAAGTAGGCCTAGTAGCTCACACCTATAATTATAGCATTGGGAAAGGTAAGGCAGGAGGATCCCTGGGAGTTCAAGGCCATCCTGGGATACATAGAGAGAACCTTTGTCAGAAAGGAAGGGAAGGAGGGAGGGAACAAAAGGAAGGAGACCAGTAGTAAATTACAGATATGAAATTTGCCCCAGCTACTGGGGTGGCTGAAGCAGAATGATCTCTTGATCCTGGGCCTTTAAGATCAACCTGCATAATATAGAAGTAATTCATCAGTTTTCAGGCTGAGGATATAGCTCAGTAGCATAAGCTCCTCCCTGGCACCAAGGTTTTTTTTTTTTGTTGTTGTTGTTGTTGTTGTTTTTCATTAATTTTATTGAGAAACATAGGAATGAGATGGTTTCAAAACAGGTTAGTAGGACAGTTACAGTAATTAATACATTGCATATTGTTGTCTTCATAGTAGTTATTTATAGTACAAGATGAAGACATGATATCCTGTCCAAACACTGTTAGGACAAATCTTCTCATTGAATTCAGAGAAAGTAGCTGTATATCTATCCTAACTATTTTGTATATACTGATACAAAGTGGTCCTTCATTTATATCCAGTCTTATTATTTTTTCCCATAATTTTATTGAGAAATAGCAATGAGACAGTTTCAAATCAAATTGTTAGGACAGTTCCAATAATTAACACATTGCATTCTGCCTTCCTAGTGGTTGTTTGTTGTACAAGATGCAGAAATGATATCCTATTTACAAACATTATTAGAACAAATCCCTCTGTTCATTGAATTAAGAGAATGTAGCTATATATCTATCCTAACCATTTTGAATACACAGATACAAAATGGACATTCATCTATATCCCCTTTTTGGTTTAGTTCCATCATTTAAATATTATAGGTATGTGAACTCAGCAAAATATTCAAAAATAGTCCAGTAGTCCATAATAGTATTGGGTCTTATGCTTGACTGGCATTGTGAGAAGTTGTTGACCTGAGTCCCCTACAGCTCAACATAACACCATGTCTTTACTTATTATAATTCGTTTTTATACTTTTCTGCTGGAGAGTTAAGACCAAGATAAAGCAAGACTTAAAATAATTGTAACTTTTGGATCTGATAAGGTCAGTGAAATCCCCTCAGGATTTATCCTGAGATCCTGTACCTCAGACACTTTGTCAGTGTCAGCCATGTGGATGAGTCATGGCCATTGCTTGGCCAATGTGCTCTCTGTGAAAGCCTGAGAGAATGTTTTCTCTCCATGTGACTCTCCTTAGGCACACTCTACATCATCGATCACTTTCTTCTTTGGCCCCATAATCTCCTTAATTAGAAAACCTGGGACACTACTAAGTTACAAGACGTTACAGTACAAGTTTTCATATGTCCTGAGTCTTAATTGACCTTAGAAGGCTAGGGCCAAAATGTTGGCTTTCCTTGTGGCCCTCCTTTTTCTTTTTTTCTTTTTTTTTTTTTTTAGATATTTATTTTATTTTTATTTATTACATTTATTTATTGTGTGTGTGTGTGTGTGTGTGGCCAGCTCAGCCCACCAGGGGGCGGGGCTGGCTGGCATGTGGTGCTGGAGGATCAAACCGAGGTCCCTGTGCTTTGCCAAGCTTGTTTCAAGTAGGTGCTTTAGACCACTGAGCCATCTCTCCAGCCCAAAAAGGAAGAAATCTTTTTTTTGTTTTGGCGGAACCGGGGATTGAACTCAGGCCCTTGCGCTTGACAGGAAAGCGCTTATTCCACTGAGCCATCTCCCCAGCCCCCCCTCCTTTTTCTCTTAATTTTTGGTCTGCAAACTTAGATTGTTAACCCTCCAGAAGAGAAGCTTATTGTTATTGCAGTATAACCTAGACTGTTGAGCTTAACCTTGGAGGACACCAAGTTCAATCTCCGATACCAAAAAAAAAAAAAGAATAAGCTTTCAAGTCCTGGCCTAAATGACTTCAAAGTCTATGCATTTTACTCTGTAGAAAGCTTCTTATCCCTAGCAATAATAGTTCTCTAATTTTTTTTTTTTTTTTCCGGAACTGGGGATTAAACTCAGGCCCTTACACTTGCCAGGGAAGCGCTTATTCTACTGAGCCATCTCCCTGGCCCCTAGTTCTCTAAATTTTTATTGGTATTATCTTTCATGAAAATACTTTTATTTGTATAGCAGTTTTGACTTTGAAGTCTAAGAACACATTTTACTTGGTTAGCATCTATCTTAAGTTACTTTTCTCTCATTGCTGAGGCAGAATTCCCACATCCAAAGTTAAAGAAGGAAAGGTGTATTTAATTTAGTTCACAGTTTGTAGAAGTTTCAATCCATAATCAGCTGGCTCAAGTCAGGGTGGTTTATGGCAGAAGGGCAGTGGTTCTTGGCAGTAGAAGACCCCAAAAGCAACAAGCGAGGGGCTGGCCAGATAGCTCAGTGAATTAAAACAGCTGCTTAGGCAGACGCAGGGGTCAGAGGTTCAATTCCCAGCCTGCCGTGCCGGCCTCACCCCTAGGGTGCACTGAGACATGACTGAGACTTGGTATAGTGGCGTGCACCTGTAATCCCAGAACTTGGGAAGCTGAAAACAGGAAAGTCACTACAAGTCTGATCTATGTAGTGAGACCCTGTAGATCCTGCACTAAATAAAAAATTAAAAAAAGCAAGTGAGAAGGAAAGAGAAGCCTTTTTCTATCTCTTATATCATAGCCAGTATCCTGGGATTAGGGCAGTGCCAATCCATTCAGTGGACTGAAACATCATTCACTCACTCTTAATCTTAGCAGCACCTTTAATCCCAGTGTTGCACTACAAATCAATCAGACTCTAGATTCAGCCATTTCAGAAAAACTCTGACCACATGAGGCTTTGGGAGAACATCTAGACACAAACTATGAGGATCTGTAGGCTCTTCTGGTTTGGAGGTTTTTGTAGGGTTTACTACTAATTGAGTTGAATGAATGGGCTTTTCGCTACTAAAATTTGTGAATCTCTAATCAGGAATTTTCTATTTAGTTTTTTGACCAGGAAAGAATTGTAGCTGCTTCATCAACTGGATCTGTGACAGTTTTTCTTCACCATACAAATAATCAGGTAAAGAACTTTTGCATAAAAACTGAGTTGTACTTTAGTTATTTTTATAAATGGCTTAAAGAGTGCTGAGGGGATAGCTCAGTAGCATAAGTGCCTGCCTGGCACATATATATAAAGATAAATGGCTCAGGGCCAGCCTGATAGCTCAGCAGACTAAAGCACCTGCTTAGGCAGCACAGTGGCCGGGATTCAATCCCTAGTGTGCATGCCTGTAATCCCAGCACTTGGGAGGCTGAAAACAGGAGACTCACTACAAGTCCAGTCTACATAGTGGGACCCTGTAGACCCTGTCCTAAATACAGAAAAAAAAATATATAAATGGTTTAAAGAAAATTGTGGGCCAGCCAAATAGCTCAGCAGAGTAAGTACCTGCAAACAGGCACAGGGACCAGCGGTTCCATCCTTGGGCCTGCTGTTCTGGCCCCACCCCCGGGGCATGATGAGAGAGCAACTGAGACTAGGCGCGGTGGTGCGCCTGTAATCCCAGCTCTTGGAGGCTGTAAATAGGTGGATCACTACAAACCCAATCTAGTAGTGAGACCCTGAACACCCTGTAGACACTTCCTAAAAACAAATACAAAAAAAAAATTTTTTTCCTTGGGCTGGCAAGATAGCTCAGTGGTCTAAAGCCCCTGCTTAGGCAAGTGCACAGAGACTGCGGTTCAATCCCCGATGCCACATGCCTTTCCAGCCCCACCCCCAGGGTGGGCTGAGCCAGCCACAAAAAAATAAATAAAATCTTCTCTTTATAAAAAAAAAATTCCTTTAGTTTCATATGAATGGAGAACATTATAGAATGACATTCCTTGTGAGCCTAATTCAATATATACAAAGCCTTGATGAATTGTTTCTAGCATCAGTACTCTAAATACAAAGGAGCTAGTTATGATGGCGCACACCTGTAATCCCAGCACTTGGGAGGCTGAGGCAGGATTATCACTGTGAGATGAAGGCGATTGAGTTGAACTGGATAGTGAAACCCTATCACAAAAAGACACCTACCGAGAAAAGGAGAAAAGGATGAGTTTTTTTCTAAAATAGTGTGAGAATTTGGAAATACTCATATTTATTTATTTATTTGGTACAGCATCTCGCTACACAGCTCAGACTCATAGCAATTCACATGTCTCAGTCTCCCCAATGCTGGAATTATAGGCATGTGCCACCACAGCATGCCCAGAAACCAGGGCCAGCATGACTTGCACTACCAAGATTGAACCGGGGTCCTTGCGCTTCCCAGGCCAGTGCTTGGACCACTGAACTATCTCCCAATACTCTTTTTTTTTTTTTTTTTTTTTTAGTGGAACCAGGGATTGAACTCAGGTCCTTGTGCTTGTCAGGCAAGCACTTATTCTACTAAGCTATCTCCCCGGCACCCCTTTTTTTAAAATTCTTTTTTAAGAGAATGCAAAATGGTAAAGAAAAATGGAAAATACATTAGAATGATACAGAATTTCAATAAACAAAATAATAGGAATTCAACAGTAGTTGTTGTATTACATAATATGTTCAAATTAGTTGTTTAATCACCAAATATAAACATGCAAATTTGGGGAGAAAACAAAAGACAGAAAACAAACTTAATCATTAACTGCTCCCTTTTTTGTACTTTTTTTTTTTTTAATGTATTTAGTACAGGATCTCACTACACAGATCATACTCTTAGTGATCCTCCTGTTTTCAGCCTCCCAAGAGCTGAGATTACAGGTGTGCGCCACCATGCCCAGTCTCAGTCTTGTCTCACTGCCCTGGGGGAGGGCCTGGCACAAACACTGGATTGAACCCAGTCCCTGCATCTGCCTAAGCAAGCATTTTAATCTGCTGAGTTATCTGACCAGCCCTTTTTTAAATCTCTTATTTATTTATTTATTTATTTATTTATTTATTTATTTATTTGGTACAAAGTCTTGCTATGCAGCTCAGACTCATAGTGATCCTACTGTCTCAGTCTCCCCAGCATTGAGATTATAGGCATGAGCCACCGTGCCCGGTTTCAGAGGCCAGCTTACTGTGAAGCAGGTGTAGCATGTGGTACTAGGGATTGAACCCAGGTTCTTGCACTTGCCAGGCAGGTGCGTAGACTTCCGAGCTATCTCCCCTGCCTGCTCCTTTCAATAACCAGCAGAAATCAACAGTACTTACCCAAGCTATCTTGTATCTATACATAAATATATTTTTTCCCTTCCTTTTTTTTTTTATATATCCCAAGATATTTACTTTTATTTATTTTATTTTATTTATATAGAGACAAGATCTCCATAAGTTTTCAAATAGCCTTGGCTCGACCTAGATTTACAATCCTTTCATCTCAGTCTCCCAGAGTACTGGGAATATAGGTGTGTACCACCATGTGTGGCTGAAACTGTTTTGTTTTTTTTTTTCAAAATTTTATTGATAAACAGATAGCAATGAGTTTCAGATTTTTCCCTTCTTTTGTCTTTTCCTTATCCCAGTTTTTACTTCCCATTGAACAGTTTCTTTCCCTTTCACAGTATCTATTGTACCTTTAAGATTTTATTTACTCTTTGAGGTTCTTACACTAACAATACAGTATGATGTTTACACATGCAAGTCTAATTTATTTGAATTTTGAAATAATCCTGCTGCAAAAAAGTGTTCATTTAGAATTTTGCTTTGATTAAAAGTGTCCTTGTTTCTGATGTCTAGACCTTATCAGTAAACCAGCAGTGGAAAACAGCTCACTACCACACAAAGCCTTACAGTCCTGTCTATAAAGGTTCACCATGCACAGGTATTGTATGCGATAACCCAGAAATTGTCACTGTTGGAGAAGATGGTCGAATAAATCTCTTCAGAGTTGATCACAAAGAAGCTGTAAGAACTATAGGTAAGAACATTTCTTCCATCTTGGCTGGCCAAATAGCTCAGCAGATGAAAGCACCTGCAAGCAGGCGCAGGGGCCAGGGGTTCAATCCCCTGCTCCTACTGTCCCAGCCCCGCCCCCAGGGCACTCTGAGATGGCACTTGAGATGGCCTGGTGGCATGTGCCTATAATCCCAGCTCTTGGGAGGCAGTAAACAGGCGAATCACTATGAGTCCAATCTAGTAGTGAGACCCTGAACACCCTGTAAACCCTTCTCTAAAATACAAAAAAAAACCCTATTTCTTTCATCTATCACATAGTGACTCAATGCTTATGATATTCTTTTTTTTTTTTTTTGCAGAATCGGGGATTGAACTCAGGCCCTTGCACTTGCCAGGGAAGTGCTTACTCTACTGAGCCATCTCCCCGGCCCCTGCTTATGATATTCTAATTAAGTGTCAGATATCTGAGGGATATAAAACTATCCCTTTGTCAAGACAGTATGTTAGGCCAGGCATGGTGGCACACATATGTAATCCCAGCACTCAGGAGATTGAGTCAGGAGTACTGCCAGGAGTTCAAGGCCTGCCTGAACTGCATTGTGAGATTCTGTCTCAAAAAACCCAGAAATAAACTGTATTTATGAGACTAGGGTAGATGACTGACTCCAATTTTTATCTATTTATTGGTTCAGGGTCTCACTACACAACTCAGACTCACAGCGAGCCTCTTGCCTCAGTCTCCACTTGCTGGGATTACAGGTGTGTACCACCACACCCAGTTTTGATAACCCAGCACAGGGGTTGCGGGAACCCAGGGCTGGCACGGCATGTAGTACGAGGGCTGAAACCTGGGTCCTTGCACTTGCCGAGCAAGCTTTTAGACCACCAGGCTATCTCCCCAACTCCTGTCTTCAATTTAATCTTGTCCTTGCATGGGTATTCAACCTTTTGGCTTGCCTGGAATGCTTTGAATAAAGAGGAATTATCTTGGGACACATACAATATACAATATAATCAATATATCAATATATACAAATAACAAGACTTCTTTTTTTTTCTCTTTGATTGGATTTTTGGTGTTGTTTTGCCTTTTTTTTTCCCCATAGTGTATTTGGTTGTTACTGGGTCCCTATGCAGCTCGGAACTATAGTAATCCTCCTATTTTTTAGCCTTCCCAGCACTGGGATTACAGGTATATGCCACCATGCCCAGACTCTGTGGCTAGCTCAACTGCCCTGGGGGCAGGCCTGGTACAGTATATGGAGCGGGGGATCGAACTGTGGTTCCTGTGCTTGCCTAAGTTAGTCTGAGCAGGTGCTTTAGCCCACTGAGCTAGCTCACTGGCCCCTGTTTTCCTTTTTCAGACAGGGTCTCACTGTGTAGTTCAGCCTGGTTTTGAACTCACTGTGTAGCCCAGGCTGGCCTCAAACTTGTGATCCTCGAGCTTTATCCTCCCAGGTGCTGGGATTATACACATGCACCACCACACTCAGCTTATTTTACTTTTTTAATACTTTCTATTATACTAATTAAAAAAAAAAAAAAGAGGGCAAATAACTTGTGTGTCATTGGGTAGATGTGCCTAAAAGTAATTTTACAAGAGGGCGCATACCAGACAGAGAAAATAGCATGGAGGCACAAAAAGCTGTGTAGAAAATGGCAAAAAATACAGTTTGAACAGAGATTAGCTATTTACATAGGAGAGATAAAAGATGAGTCAAGGGCCAGCCAAATAGTTCAGTGGATTAAAGTGCTTACAAGCAGGCACAGGGGCTGAGGGTTTTATTCCCAGGCCTGCTGTGTCCACCCCACCCCCAGGGTGCACTGAGATGGCAATTGAGACTGGGCACGGTGGTGCACTCCTATAATCCCAGCTCCTGGGAGGCTGTACACAGGTGGATTACTAAGAGTCCGATCTAGTAGTGAGACCCTGAACACCCTATAGACCCTTCTCTAAAATACAAAAAAAAAAAAAAAGATTAATGAAAAGAGGTAACTGGGACCAATGTATAGTGGCACTTTACCTGTAATTCCAGTGTTTTGGTAGCCTGAGACAAGAGGATCACATGTTTGAGCCTAACATGGACAATTTAGAATTTAGTGAGACCCTGTCTCAAAAAGGGCTGAGATATAGGGGCCAGGGAGATGGCTCAGTAGAACAAGTGCTTCCCTAGCAAGCACAAGGGCCTGAGTTCAATCCCTGGTTCTGCCAAAAAAAAAAAAAAAAAAAAAGGCTGAGATGTAGTTCAAAATCACTGGTTACATTTTTATATGTGGAAAACTGAGGTATCACTGAAAGTTTATTAGGAAGAGTGATGTATGCCATATAGCACTTTAGAAGAATTATTCTAGCAGAGTGGGTCTCAATTTGTGCTTCATATAGAATTACCTGAGGAGATTTCCAACAGTCCACCCCCCTTGCCCTTTTGGATCACGATTTCTAGGTGAGCTCAAGAATAATTTTTCATGGGCTGGGGAGATGGCTCAGTGGAATAAGCGCTTCCCTGGCAAGTGCAAGGGCCTGAGTTCAATCCCCAGTTGCGAAAAAAAAAAAAAAAAAAAAAAAGAATAGTTTTTCAGGGGGCCAGGGAGATAGCTCAGTAGAATGAGCACTTGCCTGGCAAGCACAAGGGCCTGAGTTCAATCCCTGGTTCCTCCAAAAAAAAAAAAAAAGAATAATTTTTCTGTGTTCTTTTATTTTAGTATTTTCTGTGTTTTAATTCTGAATTACATCACTTGCTTAATTGTGAGGAGTTCTTGCTGGTGGCTTTGCGGAATACTGGCACAAAATAAGTCTATGAGTATATGTTCTGACCCATAGTTCTAAGCACTCTAGTCAAAGAAAAGGACCATTTTAGCAATCAGGAAGAATTCCATGGAGAAGGGAGCATTTGAGAGTAAAGATGTATAGGTTTTGTATGGATCAGCAGAATAATACAAGATCAGACTGAGTCCTATAGGAATCCCTGGATTTGGCCCATTAGAATAAAAGCTGTGGGTCAAGGACAAGAGGAAAATTAGATATAGAGGTGCTTGAACAACTGTCTCTGAAAGACAGAGTAGCAATCTATTTTTCTGTAAGGAAAATACCTAAACATGTATGTTACTATGTATGTTTCCATGGAAATTAAACTATGTCTCATAAGATATTTTGCATTTCAATAAATTGGGTGGAGAGTATATCTCAATATTAGAGCTTTTGCCTAGCATGAAAAGTTCAAAAAAAAAATTCTAGTTGATAAATGGAATGTATCTTAAGATTTTTTTGGAAAAAGGGGAGCCATTAACACTTTTTAACTTGTAGACAATGCAGATAGTAGCACACTCCATGCTGTAACCTTCCTTCGAACTCCTGAGATTGTTACAGTAAACTCAATTGGACAGTTAAAAATATGGGATTTCAGACTACAAGGAAATGAGCCCGCTCAGATATTATCACTGTAAGTATTGACTTTAAACTTCAGTAATGTAATGCAAAATTAATTTTTTCAATTATTTCTAGTAACTGACTTTAAAATCATATCATATTTTAATCATATCTTAAAAATAATACTTGATTGCATTTAATACAGCAATTATAGCATGATGGCCTTGATACTTCCATGGTTTGTTTAGTAATTGTTGTGCTGACTCAGAGGCTTTATGGTTGAAGTTTATTTCTTTCTTTCTTTTTTTTTTTTTTTTTTTGGCAGAACCGGGGATTGAACTCAAGCCCTTGCGCTTGCCAGGGAACCGCTTATTCCACTGAGCCATCTCCCCGTCTGTGATTTTTATTACTAAGGGAGAACTTGTTTCTATCAAATTAATGTACTGATAGTAAAATATGTGATTGGGGAAAAATACAATTTAAAATATTTCTCTTGAACAGAAATTCCCCTTTGTGGAAGTGCCACCTCTGCTCCCTTTAAAAAATAAAATGTGTCATTCTGGGGAGAAAAAGTTATGTAGCCTGGTCTGTTAGTAGTTCTAGCACTCAGAAGCCTGAAGCAGGAGGATTGCTGTGAGTTTGAGGCCAATCTGAGCTATATAAGCAAGTTCAACGCAGCCTGAATTGCATAATAAAACCCTGTCTTAAAAAAAAAAAAAAAAAAGTAAACTAAACACTAAATGTAAAAATAAAGAATTCTGCTATAGTTGACATTTTTACTTTCTCTCTCTCTTTTTTTTTTTTTTTTTT
>NW_004524805.1:321857-323131 GCF_000260255.1 Octodon degus
GTTAAGACCAAGGTAAAGCAGGACCTATGCAACAAGAGTTGTAGCTTTTGGGTCTGATAAGGTCAGTGAAATCTCCTCAGGATTTATCCTGAGATCCTGTACCTCAGATTGTAGATCCTTTGTCTCAGATTGTAGATCCTTTGTCAATGTCAGCCATGTGGATGAGTCACGGCCATTGCTTGACCAATGTGCTCTCTGTGAAAGCCTTAGAGAATGTTTTCTCTCCATGTGACTCTCCTTAGGCACACTCTATATCATCGATCACTTTCCTCTTTGGCCCCATAATCTCCTTGATCAGAAAACTTGGGACACTTCTGAGTTACATGATGTTACAGTACAAGTTCTCATATATCCTGAGTCTTAATTGACCTTGGCAGGCGAGGGCCAAAATGTTGGCTTTCCTTGTGGCCCTCCTTTTTCTCTAATTTTGGTCTATAAACTTAGGTTGTCAGCCATCCAGAAGACAAGCCTATTGTTATTACCATAATATTTATCATTTAGATACTACAATAAAACATGTTTCTTGGGCTGGGAAAGAACAAATTATACTTCACAGTGTATCTGATGTTACGTATCTCTCACAAAAGGAATGGTGACCGAGTGCCGCTCCACTGTGTTGACAGACATCCCAATCAGCAGCATGTTGTAGCTACAGGTGGCCAAGATGGAATGTTGAGTATCTGGGATGTCAGACAAGGCAGTATGCCGGTATCTCTGCTAAAAGCTCATGAGGCTGAAAGTAAGTGTTGTAGAGATGTGGAAGATTTTTATTGAATAAAACATGTGATTTAAGGACTTTTCATAAAGATACATATCAATTATCTTTTTTTATATGAATTATCTTGTATCATAATTTTTAGTATCTGAATTGTTTAGACTTAATCCCTTTTTGTGTGACATTTAAGTTCTTCAGTGTATTTCATTATACCCAAAACAGTAATTATCAGTACATATTTTTTTTTTTTTTTTTGGAACCAGTACATATTTATACACTTAGTTTCCTAGGATTAGGTTTTGGAAGTTAAATGCATGGGTGAAGAAAATGTTTTGTTAATACTTCTTTGCTGTAGGTAATGATTACATTCATCATGGAGAGTTGGTACTAACATAACACATTTTAATTCCTTCGTCTTCCTCCCCATCTCTTGTTCAACTTACCATTTGTAACTTATCTGCCACTCTATTTCCTGTCATCTATCTTTTGTTTGCTTTTTAATTTGTCCTTTGGATATATGATATGGGAGAAATCATGCAATATTTATTTATTTATTTTT
>NW_004524805.1:324606-336866 GCF_000260255.1 Octodon degus
TGTGTGTGTGTGTGTGTGTGTGTGTGTGTTACTTGGGATAGAACTCAGGACCTTACGCTTGCTAGGCAGGTGCTTATGCCACTGAGTATCTCTCCAGTCCCCCATCCTTTTATTTATTTATTTTTTTTACAGAACCAGGGATTGAACTCAGGCCCTTGTGCTTGCCAGGGAAGCACTTATTCCACTGAGCTATCTCCCTGGCCCCTCCCATCTTTTTCTTGATGAATGTGAGGGCACATTTGTCCTTGGAGACCTTGAGCAGCTCCATGGCCCACTGTTCATGGAGGACAAAGCTGCGCACCTCCTGGCTCATGACCTGCGTGGACATGTTGTGTTTGGTGAGGCATCCTTAACGGTGGCTGTGACTCCATTTGCTCATATTCTTAATCACCTCCTGGCTCTTGTTGAGGCCCACAGCCATGTGCTAGGGTACGGCCATGGCTACTGCTCTTCAATGGCTGCCATGGCAGAAGCAGAATTTCAATTCTTAGTATTTTAGGCTGTCCATTCTGATAATTGTAATAGTTGTACTAGTTTACATTCCCAACAATAATGTAGAAGGATTCCTTTGTATCTTACAACCTTGCCAGTGTTTGTTATTATTAGATTTACTGATGAGACCCATTTTTCTTTTTTTTTTTTTTGTTTTGATACCCATTTTTCTGGAGTAAGATGGAATCAGTGCTATTTTAATTTGCATTTCGCTAATGGTCAGAGATGTTTAATATTTTTCTGTGTATTTATTGGTGATTTGTATTTCTTTCAAGAAGTACCTGTACTTTCAAGAAGTACTTTCTTTCAAGAAGTACTCATTTCAGTGGCATACTTTTTGATTTGTTCTTTTATTGAGGGGTGAGCTAATTTTTTGAGTTCTTTACATATTTAATATTAATCCTCTGATAAAGTATAGCTAGCAATTTTTTTTCTTATTCTGTAGATTGTGTGTTTATTCTTTTTTTTTTAAACTTTTCTTTTTTTTTTAATATTTATTTATTTATTTTTATTTATTACATTTATTTATTGTGTGTGTGTGTGTGGCCAGCTCAGCCCACCAGGGGGCGGGTCTGGCAGGCATGTGATGCTGGGGATCGAACCGCGGTCCCTGTGCTTTGCCAAGCTTGTTTCAAGTAGGTGCTTTAGACCACTGAGCCATCTCTCCAGCCCTATGTGTTTATTCTGTTGGTTAATTCCTTTGCTGTGGTCCCTTTTTTTTTTTTTGTGGTCCCATTTGTTGACCATTTATGTTATATCTCTTCCTATGCCTATGTTTTCAAGCAAGTTAAATGTTGTTGTTCTAATATTTAGATCATTAATCCATTTTGATTTAATTTAATATATGATGAGAGATATGGGTCTAGATTCAGTCTTCTGCATGTATATAGCCAATTTTCTCAGCAGCATTTGCTAAAGAGGCTGTCTTTCCTCAGCATGTTTTTGACCCTTTCTTCAAAGATCAGATGGCTGAGTGTGACTGGAGTTATTTTTGTATGCTCTTCTGTTCAATTGATCTATATGTGTCTTTTGTGCCAGTACAACTATTGCATAATTTTAAAGCTATAATATATAGTGTCATATTGTCCTATGTAAAAATACCAGTTCATATTGGAATATATTTTTATAAATTGGGTATATGCCCTTTAACCAAGGGCATTCCTTGATCATTCATTCATTCATTCACTTGCTACAGGGTCTTACTACTCAGATTGGACTTGTAGTGCTCCTCCAGTCTCAGCTTTCCCAAGGCTGGGATTACAGGCCTGCACCACCATTCCTGGTTTCAGTGGCCGGCATGGTGCACCTGGGTTCCAGGCCTAGCATGGCATGCAGTACAAGGGATCAAACCTAGGTCCTTGTGCCACCAAGGGTATTCTATATGCCAACCACATACCACCACTGAGCTACTTCCCTTGCTCCTTCATTATACTTTTAAATTCTGATTTTAAAAAGTTTATATTAAACTCTGTTGAAATAAAAGAACAAGAAAACAATTGAACCAAGATTACAACTTTTTTTATTATTTATTTTACAACTTCTGATTAAATAAATTTCACATTTCCTTGGAAGGATTAATGACTTTTAAGATTATATTCAAGAAAGCTAGGTGTGGTAGTACATGCCTGTAATCCCAGCATTTGGGAGGCTGAAGCAGGAAGATCCAAGTGAGGTTGAAGCCAGCCTGGGCTACATAATGAGTTCAAGGCCAGCCTATCTTACATAGTGAGACCTTGTCTCAGAAAACAAACAAGATTATATTCAAGATGCAAATAAAAGAATAGAAAAGTTTTCTTTTCCCAGTTGTAGCTATGCCCAAGAACAGGAGAGGAAAAAGAGGAAGTATGCACTTGTAGATTCTTTTTTTTTTTTGCGCTTGTAGATTCTTATGTTGACCAATCTGACAATAGACTTACAAACTCGTCAATTCTCCTCTTACTGATCCGTTAACTACCAACGTGTATTAAGCAGTGCACGCAAATAAGTGGTTTGTCAAGGATAAATTATTTTTAATTTATTCTTACTTCTGGCTAGAAATGAAATGTTTAATATAGGGGTTTGTTTTCTCATTTTTTTTTCTTTTTCTTTTTTTGGTCTTGGGAATGGAATTTAGGACCTTGCACTTAACCAGACAGGCCCTGTGCCACTGAGCTGTATTTCCAGCACTGTCTTCTAATTTGAAAATGAACCCAGAGGGGCCAAGGAGATGGCTCAGTGGAATAAGCGCTTCCCTAGCAAGCGCAAGGGTCTGAGTTCAATCCCCAGTTCCGCCAAAAAAAAAAGAACATGAACCCCGAAAATTGTCTACTTGTGGCCAGGGTTTTAGCTCAGTAGTACAGCACCTGCCTGGTAAACACAAGGTCCTGAGTTTGATTCCTGGTATCAAAAAAAAAGTCGATTTGGGCAGTCTATGGTTCTTCAGGCTGTTTTGTTTCACATTGTTTTAAGGAACAATGTAAATGTACTTTCCAGGAATTTCCCCAGAATATGTTCTTCTCCTGAAGAAGGTGAGCTTCTTATGCCTTGTGGCATGACATTTAATTGTGATAACTATCAGAATGAAGACATGTGCCAAGCCCTTTGTATGACAGGCATTAGATATTTATTTTTTATTTTTTATTTTTTTTATTTATTTTTTTAGAACACTTTTTTTTAATATTTTATTTATTTTTATTTATTACATTTATTTATTGTGTGTGTGTGTGTGTGTGTGTGTGTGGCCAGCTCAGCCCACCAGGGGGCGGGTCTGGCTGGCATGTGGTGCTGGGGATTGAACCGCGGTCCCTGTGCTTTGCCAAGCTTGCTTCAAGTAGGTGCTTTAGACCACTGAGCCATCTCTCCAGCCCCAGATATTTTTCTATATTGTTTCCTTAAATGACCTGTCCCAAACTCAGAGCCCTTGTTCACTGACTACCTGTTTTATCTAATGCTATAGGTAACTTACTATGGAGTCCTGGCCAGTCAGTGCCTCCCAGATACCTGTGGACACACAAAGTTCCCCTAGAGCTGGGGTGACAGTCCCACTATGGCTTCTAGAAATCCTTCATCTGACACTGGATTCAGATTCTTAGAACTTTTACAAATTTTGATTTTTCAGGAGCTGGTTGCCATCTCTGTGATACAGGCCAGAAGTATCCAGAACATTGACATAAGCAAGTGTTGAATTCTGCCTCTTAGAAATTCACTTGTTAAAGAAAAAGAAAGAGGGCCAGCCAAATAGCTCAGCAGATTAAAGCTCCTGCAAGCAGGCACAGGGGCCAGGGGTTCAGTCCCTGGGCCTGTCATGCTGGTCCCGCCCTTGGGGTGTGCTGAGACTGCAATTGAGACTGTGGATTGTGGTGGTGCCCACCTGTAATCCCAGCTCCTAGGAGGCTGTAAACAGGCAGATTACTAGAGTCAATCTAGTAGTGAGACCCTGAACACCCTATAGACCCTTCCCTAAAATATGAAAAAGAAAGAAAGTGTGTGCATGTGCGTGCAGGGTCTCACTTGGACTCATAGTGGTCCTTCTGTTTTCAGCCTCCCTAGCACTGGGAGTACAGGTGTGTGCCACAAAGCCTGGACTCTATCACCAGCTCACTGTGCCCGGGGGTGGGGCCAGCACAGTATGCAGTGCCAGGGATCAAGCCCTGAACTATCTCAGCCCACCCTGGTGGCAGGGCTAGTGTGGCATGTGGTGCAGGGGATTGAACTGCGGTCCCTGTGCTTTTGCCTAAGCTTACCTAAGCAGGAGTTTTAGACCATTGAGCTATCTCTCTGGCTCCCCATAGAAATTTTTTTGTATGTTTATTATTTCTTTCCTAGGTCTTTCCAATAATAAAGTCTTCATCTACTAATGACATAGTAACTAGCTTACCAATTTTTAAAAAAAGTCTTTCCAGGGGCCGGGGACATGGCTCAGTGGAATAAGCGCTTCCCTGGCAAGCACAAGGGCCTGAGTTCAATCCCCAGTTCCGCAAAAAAAAAAAAAAAAAAAAATTAAAAAAAAAAAAAGTCTTTCCATTAACATATATGATCATTCTTTTCCATAAAAATGTAATAGGTCAGCCCAAGCATGATGGCACATGTCTGAAATCCCAGCTACTCAGAAGGCTGATGCAGGACTGTTAAAAGTTTGAGGCCAAACTGAACAATTTAAATAGGTCCTGTCATAATTAAAAATAATAATAATAAGGGCATCATAGTGGAAGAAGGCATGATGGCACATGCCCGAAATGCCAGCCCTCAGGAAGATTACTACAAATTGGAAGCCAGTCTGGTCTGTATAGTGGGTCAAGGCCAAGCTGAACTATATAGCAAGACCGTGTCTCAAAAATCCAAGATAGGGCTGGTGAGATGGCTCAGTGGTCTAAAGTACCTACTTAGAACAAACTAAGCTAAGCAAAGCACAGGGACCGCAGTTCAATCCCCAGCACCACATGCCAGCCAGCCCCGCCCCCTGGTGGGCTGAACTGGCCACACACACACACAAAATAAATAAATAAATAAAAATTAAAAAAAAATCCAAGATAATAATAATCTGGGATATATAGTTCAGCCTACACTGGGATCAATCCCCAAGTACCACAGAAAGAAAAGGAGAGCAAGAAAGAGGGAAGGAAAATATAGGTCAAAATATCAGGTTTTTTGGTTGTTTTTTTTTTCAGTCTGGCCCAATCTACAATTATATTTACTGGGCTTTTTTCTACCTATGAATTACATGCAGGGGAAGTGTATTCTGCCTTTCCTTTAATTCTGAAGCCATTGATTTTTCATAGTATCCAGCTTTGTTTGTATGTGGAAGCTAATGGAAGGTGGTGCTCAGAAATAGAATTGTAATGTTCTATGTTCAGATGGTCTGCATAGAACTGAGCTTCTTGTTGTTATCTTGTAGTGTGGGAAGTTCACTTTCACCCTTCCAAACCAGACCATCTGTTTACTTGTTCTGAAGATGGATCTCTCTGGCACTGGGATGCCTCCGTAGACATGCCAGAGAAATCCTCACTCTTTCACCAAGGTAGGATACTTTCATAAGCATTCTTGTATGTCTTTGTATGATGCTTCTAACTGCCGCATTATAAGTTATTTGTTTGGGTTTTTTTGTTTATTTAGTGTATGGTCTTACTACGCTGCTCAGACTCGTAGTGATCCTACTGTCTTAGCCTCCCCAGCACTGGGATTACAGGCATGCACCACCACACCTGGTTTTGGTGGCCAGCATGGTACACCCAGTGTTGTAGGGCAAGCACAGCATGTAGTACTGCAGATCAAACCCGGGTCCTTGCACTTGCCAGGCAGGTGCTTACATCACTGTGCTATCTCCCTAGCCCTAACTGCCACTTTGGAACCGGGGATTGAACTCAGGCCCTTGCGCTTGCCAGGGAAGTGCTTATTCCACTGAGCCATCTCCCTGACCCCTAACTGCCACATTCTGTGTTCTCTTTTTACTGAGTAGTAACAAAATGTTTCTGTTCTCATACTCCACTGTAAATTTGTATATCTTAGAGCATCAAGTCTGACTGTGTTCTGTCACCTACTTACTGAAGCACTCCTGATAACTAGAAACATTATATAGTGGTTCACTTTAGACAGTCAAGGTTTTTCTTTGTGATTGCCCTTGTCCTGTGTCCTCATACCATAGGGTAGGCATTGGTGACTCTTTTCTAATTGTGCTAGTAAGGAAGACTTTGTGTGGAGAAGAAAGTAGATCTTTTGTATATTAAGTAACTTGTTTCTTTTCATCTCAAAAGGTGATTAAAATCCTGATTAAAATCACTGTGAATAAAGCGCAACCAAGAACTATACACTTGTAAATAATAAGTTTATTTCAGTTAGGCATGATGGTACATGTCTGTAATCCCAGCACTTGGGAGGCTGAGGCAGAAGGATCACCACAGATTCAAGATTAGCCTAGGAAGAAAAAAAAAAGATTAGCCTAGGCTACATAATGAGTTCAAAAACAAAGCTACAGTGTGACACTGCCTCAAAAAAAAAAAGTTTTGCATTTTCCAAGCTTCTTATTTTTGAATATTTGTCTATAGTTCCAGAGTTGCTTTGATCACTCATTCAGAAATGTTTACTGCAGGCCTACTGTGTGGTAAGAATTCAAATGTTGGGACCTGCAATTGTCAAGAAAACAACATATTGAGTGTAATCCCAGCTCTTGGGAGGCTGTAAACAGGAGAATTACTAGAGTCCAATCTAGTAGTGAAATCCTGAACACCCTTAGACCCTTCCCTAAAATTAAAAAAAAAAAAAAAAAGTTGCTACACACATGGGATAAAAATGGATAGTGAGCTAGGGGTGTGGCTTAGTGGTAGAGCATATATATAGCATGTGAAAGGTCCTTGGCTCAGTCTCTAGCATCAAAAAAAAAAAAAAAAATAAGAGAGAGAGAATTTATCAGTAGTAGACCAATTAAGAAACCAGACTACCCTAGATTTAGAAGGAGCTGGTTTTACATGTACTACAAGGGCTGAAAAATAAAGGCAAGTGGAGGAGTGCAGAGACAGCAAATAAAAAGCAATATTCCCAAATCAGAATCATTAATACTTATGCCTATGCACTGTTGGAAATGCTGTTATAGTTGGGTTTGTTTCACCAGAAGAGACACCATGTCAGTCAGTCAGGAGCTCCTGCCACAGTGTCATTGCCAGAAACCTGGGTCAGGAGGAGAGCCAAGCCTCTGGTGGATGTGGTAGTGCTTGCTTGTAATCCCAGCACTCAGGTGGCTGAGGCTAGGAGGTTGCTTCCAGTTTAAGGCCAGCCTGAACTACATAGCAAAAACTATCCTGTCTTTTTTTTTTTTTTTTTTTTTTTTTTTTTTTTTTTTTAAGAGAGGACAGCTGCTTCTCTGCTCCTCTGCCTTTCTGCCTTCCAGTCACCCACCTCCCATTGGCAGAGTTTATCTGAATGGCAGATGGCAAGGAGCCCTGGAAAATGGAGTTTGCAGACTCCTACTCCCAGTATAAATGGTAGAATATAAAAGAGCTGGAAAGGGAGCTAAAAGCAAAACGGGAAATAACAGCCAAATACAGCAGTAGTTCTGTGAAGAGAAGCAAAGCAGAGTTGGAAGATGAATAATAAAGGTCAAATGAGGGAAGCTCTCTAGAAGGAAATACCAGGAAAGGCTGCTTGGAAGAAATTATATTTGGTTATTTTGTTTTTTTAGACAGGGCCTTGATATGTAGTTCAGGCTGGCCTTGAACTATATAGCTCAGGCAGGCCTCAAACTTGAGGTGATCCTCCTGCCTTAGCCTCCCAAGTGCTGGGATTACAGGTGTGTACCACCACACCTGGATATTTTGGTTTTTTTAAGACAGGGTTTCACCATGTAGGCTGGTGTTGAACTCACTCTTTAACCCATACTGCCTCAAACTCACTGTGATCTCCTGCTTCATCCTCCTGAGTGCTAAATTATAACCATGCACCATCATACACGGCTCAGAAATAGCATTCAGCAGAGACTTTCTGGAGGTGAAGCTGTGAGTCACTTGAACACATTATAGGCAGAGAGCCCAAGACAGGCAGAGAATAGCAAGGCCAGTTTGCTTAAAAAGTAGGGGAGTGATATGACGTAAGGACTGCTGGCTGAGAGACAGATCTCAGAGGACCTGGGTGCCAAGATAAAGACAAGACTTTTTTCAAGTATGATAAGGCACCATCAGAGAATTTTGTTTGTGGGAGTGGCTCAACTGCCCTATTTCTAAAAATCACTGGTTGCTGTGGCAAATAAAAGAAGGAGGAAAGTAAAGGCAGGAGACCAGGAAGGAGTCTTACCACAGTGGTTCTAATAATGCAGGTTTAGAATCCCTAATGTGAAATCCAAAATGCTCCAGTTCTGAAATTTTGGTGCCATATGCAGAAGATTCCACAGCAGACCTGTGATGAGTCACAGTCAAAACTTGGGTGCATAAAATTATCTTCATTCTATGAAGTGATCACTTTTTTAAAAGGTCAGAAGTGTTAATGTTTACTAACATAAAATTAGTCTTAAAAGGTTTTTACTTTTTCTTTTTTTCTCTCAGGAGGACGATCCAGTACATTTCTGTCTCATAGCATTAGTAATCAGGCTAATGTTCAGCAGTCTGTGATAAGTTCCTGGCTCAGCACTGATCCTGCAAAAGACCGAATTGAAATCACAAGCTTGCTTCCCACCAGGACTCTGTCTGTGAACAGTTTGGATGTTTTAGGTCCTTGTCTTGTTTGTGGAACTGATGCAGAAGCAATTTATGTTAGCAGACAACTGTTTTCATGAAAAGACTGTAAATATAAGTTTTCAAGTAAAATGTGGACTTTTGAATTCCAATTTCTGTGCAAAACTTTGTTACTGCTAAATGTGATATCTGCAAGGGAATCACTGCTAAATGACTTTGTTGATGCCCAGTTTTGGCTTCCTTTTCTTGTGTTCTCCTATAACAGCTGGCGGGTCTGATCAATGACTAATGCAAAAGATATGTGAACATGTGGAAGAGCGTCTGAGGACCCTTGTGCTGATAAATTCGTTGCTTTCCAAGCTACTGTTATAGACAGCTTATGAATGATGTTACAGAATTTACCACTGAAACCCAGTGGGTTCCTATAATTTTTTGTCAGTAGTGTATAGAGTATATCTGCCCTGGTGGCTTTGCCAATGTTAATGCTTAGTCTTTGGGCTGGGGAGATAGCTCAGCGGTCTAAGTACCTGCCTGGCAAGCTCAAGGATCCAGGTTCAGTCCCTGGTACCACAGTGCCAACCACAAATCTGAGCTGTGTAGCAAAACCTTGTACAAAATACATTTAAAAACAAAATTTAGGGGCTGGAGAGATGGCTCAGTGGTCTAAAGCACCTACTTGAAACAAGCTTGGCAAAGCACAGGGACCGCGGTTCGATCCCCAGCACCACATGCCAGCCAGACCCACCCCCTGGTGGGCTGAGCTGGCCACACACACACACACAATAAATAAATGTAATAAAAAAAAAAAAATTTAGGGGCCAGGGAGATGGCTTAGTAGAATAAACACTTCCCTGGCAAGTGCAAGAGACTGAGTTCAACCCCCAGTTCCGCCCAAAAAAGAAAAATAAAATTTAGGGGCTAGGGAGATAGCTCACTAGAATAAGCGCTTGCCTGGCAAGTGCAGGGTCCTGATTTCAATCCCAGGTACCACAAATAAATAAAAAGTTTCTTCTTTTTCTTCCAAGAATTCTTTTCAATTCTTCATTTTTTTTCTTTTTTTTTTAGTTTATTTTTTTTAGTTTTTTTGGCAGTGCTGGAGACTGAACCCAAGGCTTTGTGTTTTCTGAGCAAGCATTCTGCCACTGAGCTAAATTTCAGCCTAAATTTAGAGATTGAACCCAAATCAAGGCCTTTGCACTTGAGCTGTATGCTGGACTCTTTTTTTTTTTTTTTTTTTTTTTTTTTTTTTCATCTTGGTGTCTCACTAAGGCTCTTAGGTTTCCTAGGCTAGGGTTGAATCTAAGATCTTAGCCCCCCAAAATGCTGGAATTACAAGGATGTGCCACCATGCCTGGCTTGGATTTTCTGAGACACTTTGAGAATAAGGGGCATGTGTGTATGTATTCTGCCTTTTATGTACATGTTTCACTAAAAATATAGTAACTGACAGTGGGGTTATATGGTTCAGTGGGTTAGATCAGCAGTGTACCCCAGTCACTGAATTCCAAAAACTTGAGAGGAAAACACTTCGGATAGAAACTTTGTTTATAGATTTATTACTAGGACTAATCCTTAAAGATTAGTTTTCACAAAAATGATTAATTGCAGGTAAAGCGAATATAAGCAAAAGAAACTTCCTATTCTTCAATGTATATAATCTTTTGTGTGCTGAGGATCAAAACTAGGCCCTTGTGAAGGCTATACAAGCTTTCTACCATTGAGCTGCACCTCTTGCTGTGTGGTTAGGATGGCCTGGAACTCACTATGCAGCCCAGGCTGGTCTTGAGTTTGTAGCAATCCTCCCTCAGCATCCTGAATGCTAGGATTACAGGCATGCACCACCACACCCAGCCTCCAAACCCATCATCTTTTATAAAAATGGAAAAATACGTGTTATCTTTGTGGTTGCATATTTTCTAGTTTCTGTACTATCACTTTGAATTGCTGCTTACAATGGTATATATATGTATGCTATAATTTATTTCAGTTGGGAGACTGGGCATGGTGGCGCACGCCTGTAATCCCAGCACTTGAGAGGCTGTAAACAGGTGGATCACTACGAGTCCGATCTAGTAGTGAGACCCTGAACACCCTTGTAGACCCTTCCCTAAAAAAAAAAAAAAAAAAAAAAAAAAAAATCAATTGGTTTTCTATTAGTAATTCACATATTCATTGTTTCATGATGTTGATATTAGTTTCTGCAAAGTCTGCTTACTCCATGTTTTTCTTTTAAAAACTGTCTATGTCTGGGGGCCGGGGAGATAGCTCAGTAGAATAAGTGCTTGCAAGCACAAGGGCCTGAGTTCTGCCAAAAAAAAAAATTGTCTATATCCTTTGCTAATTTTATTTCCTGAGGTAGTTTTTAATCACTTTTTTTTTTTTTTTTTTTGCAGTACAGGAAAAAAAAAGGCCAGGCAAGCACCTATTCTACTGAGCTATCTCCCTGGCCCCTTTATTACTTTGATATATGAAGAATTTTTTATCTTTGGCATGTGATAGATATTTTTCAATTTTTTTTGTGTGTGCAGCTCTCACAGTTCGGACTCATAGTGATTCTCCTGATTTCTGCCTCCCTAGTGCTGGGATTACAGGCATGTGCCCAATGCCCAGACTCTACATTTTTCAATTTATTATATATGGAGCTTTTCATACAAGTTAGCATTTTGGGAGCTAGTGAGATAGCAGCTCTCTCTGGGAAGCACAACATCCTGAGTTTGATTCCTGGTACCAAATGAAAAACGAAGTTGGCATTTTTATGTGGTAAGATCAGTTGATTTCTTTATAATTTCTGCCCATTGCATCACTCCCATGTCCTAGGTTTACATAAACATTGACCAATAATTTCGTCTATTTTATAGTTTCATATTTTGAATGTAAAAATATATTTTTTGTTGTTGAATTGCAAAGAGTTACACCCAGCACCTTGAACCACACTACTGCTGAACTATACCCCTTGAATTATTTTTCTTAATGGATAATTTCAAACATACAAATAAAATATCCATATATTTATCACCCCGTTTCATCAACTAACAACAGAGTCAATTTCACCTTTGGAGCTATCCATTTCCCTCTACCCCAGCCCTGCTCTAGATTATTTTATTTTATTTTATTTTTATTTTTGCACTTGCCAGAGAAGCACTTATTCCACTGAGCCATCTCCCTGGTCCCCACTCTGGATTATTTTATAGTAAATTCATATTTCACACATAATTCTTCACCATGTATGTCTGAAGGATGAGAACCTTCCCCCTTTTTAAACATAAGGACACTATCATTCCTACAGTATATTATTGTTATTGTCAGATATTCAAGCAGTGTTTAAATTTCCCTCATCTCATATATATTTTTTTAGACTTAGTTTGTTCTCCTATCCAAGTACTAACCAGGCTTTTTTTTTTTTTTTTTTTTTTGTTCCTCGAATGGCTTCAGGGCACTTTTGGCCAGCGGGAGAGTTGTGAGGTTCGAACTCCAGCAACCTGAGGCTGGGAGCTTTGTGGAAGCAGCCACTTAAAGGCCTGAGCTAGGGCCACGCCCCCTAACCAGGCTTTTTATACATGGACTACATGTTTCTTTTTTTCTTGTTTTTTTTTGTGGAACCGGGGATTGAACTCAGACCCTTGTGCTTGCCAG
>NW_004524805.1:337454-338078 GCF_000260255.1 Octodon degus
AAGCTTGTTTCAAGTAGGTGCTTTAGACCACTGAGCCATCTCTCCAGCCCCTACATGTTTCTTAAATTGCTTTTTCTTTTCTTTTGGTACTAAGAATCGAACTTGGGACCTTGCACTTGCCAGACAGATACTGTGACACTGAGCTATATCTCCAGTTAGATTGCTTTTAACCCATGTGTTCTACCCTTTTTCTTTTTTGCTGGTGGCCAACTTTATATGGATGGAGTAAACAGACAACACCTTGAACTTGCTGATCAATTCTTACCACAAAGTTAGAAATGTGCTTCTGATATGATATAAAAGGAACAAATAAATACCTGTCTTTCATTTTGCAGCACTCCAGCATGAGATGTTTTTTCTTGTAGCTAGGACAAAATACCTGTCACTAGTTAAAGAAGAAAAAATCTGGTTAGCTCACATTTGTAGAGGTTCCAGTCCATAGTCAGCTGGCTCCAAGGCAAGGTGGCAAGGCAAAGGACAAACAGTTTATGGTGTGGCAGACTGAAGGCAGTGAGGAGTGAGCCTATCCTTTTTTTTTTTTTTTTGGTACCAGGGATTGAACTCAAGACCTTGTGCTTGCCAGGCAAGAACCTTTCCTTTTTTATTCCATTGTGGCTACAAGCC
>NW_004524805.1:338784-352940 GCF_000260255.1 Octodon degus
TGAACTTGTTTGTAAATCAGGGTCTTACTATAAACCATAACAGATGAAAGCACACAGTTTAATGCCAGTCTGAACTACACAGTGAGATCCTGTATAAAAACAAACAAAACCCCTTCAGTTGGTCATGGTGGTACATGCCTGTAATCCTAACACTCAGGAAGCTGAAGCAGAAAGATCCTCAGTTTTAGTCCAACCTGAGTTATGAAGCCAAAGCCAAATTCCAGGCCAGTTTGGGTTGCAAAATGAAATCCTGCCTCAAAATGAAATAGCCAGGGGCTGGTAAGATAGCTCAGCAGATTAAGTGGTGCCTGCTTAGGCAAGCACAGGGACTGGTTGTTTTTTTTTTTTTTTTTTACTGGAATCTGGGATTGAACTCAGGGCTTTGTGGGCAAGCGCTTATGCTACTATCTCCCTGGCCCCGGGACTGGGGTTTGATCCATGGCACCACATGCCATGCCAACCCCACCCCCGGTCACACTGAGCCAGACATCCAGGCATGGTGATACCTGTAATCTCAGCGCAGGTGAGACTGAGACAGGAGCACTACCAGTCCAAGCTGTGTAGTGAGTCCCTGTACCCAAAACAAAAAAACAGGTTTGGTGGCTCACACTTCTAATCCCAGCACTCAAGAGGCTGAGGCAAGAAAATCCTTGTGAGTTTGATACCAGCCTGGGCTACAAAGTGAGCTCAAGGCCAAAGTTTCCCATTCTACTATGCAACTTCTTTGAGCTCTGATAGAAGCATCATGGCAAAGTTTAGTGTACAGGTAGGACCGAAAACAATCCTGTAAAAAGGTAGTATCATGTTGTAGTTAATGAAATGATTGTATGAGCCTATTATGAGCTAGTCTATTCATATTATATTTGAATTTGTATTATGTTGGTATGCTTTAATGTAGGGTTTCACTAAATGAATTTTCATATACAGACTTCATGTCCATTTTTGTCTCAGGAGCCATAAAGTTGTTTAATTCTTTTCATTATATGTTCAAGTATTCAAATATTCAAAACTGTCGTACATTGTAGCTTCTCTAATTGTTTTCTTTTTTTTTTTTTTTTTTTTTTTCAGTTTGGAAGCAGATACTTTATTCAGTCCCTTGCACTTGCCAGGGAAGCGCTTATTCCACTGAGCCATCTCCCTGGCCCCCGTAGCTTCTCTAATTGTTTCAGTGGTTTTTTGTGGGCAAGTTTCCCTTCCCAGCCTTTCATGGCTGGCTCCTATTTTTAGGTGTTCTTTACCATTCCCTGTAAGTGTCCTTTTACCAAGAACACCTTCACCAGCTTCTAATAATCTGGGCTAAATTATACTGTGCTTTAAAAGCCCATTGTGCAGGGCTGGAGAGATGGCTCAGTGGTCTAAAGCACCAATTTAGAACAAGCTTAGCAAAGCATCAGGGACTGCAGTTCAATCCCCCAACACCACATGCCAGCCAGCCCCGCCCCCTCGTGGGCTGAGCTGGCCACACACACACACACACACTCTCTCTCTCTCAAATAAATAAAAATTAATAAAAAAAAATAAAAGCCCATTGTGCAGAACTTCAACCTAAACAGGCTGTCTCCTACTGGACCACAAGATCAAGAACAGAGACCATGGCTTTTGTTCAGCAGCGCAATCTTTAGTAAGCATTGAATCATTATTAACTCAAGTTAAGTCATGATCTTTTTCTTTAATTTTTTTACATTTAGTGTGTGTGTGTGTGTGTCCAGCTCAGCCCACCTGGGGGTGGGGCTGACTGGCATGTGGTGCTGGGGAATCGAACCGCGGTCCCTGTGCTTTGCCAAGCTTGTTCTAAGTAGGTGCTTTAGACCACTGAGCCATCTCTCCAGCCCCTGAAGTCAAGATCTTGTTCTCCCTTTAAAAAAAAAATAGTCTGGGCTTGGGAAAAAATTCAGTGGTCTAATCGTCTGCCTGGCAAACACAAGGACCCAGGTTCAATTTCCAGTACTGCATGCCGAAACCAGGCATGGTGGCACATGCCTGTAATCCCACCTCTAGGGAGGCTGAGACAGGAGGATCACTATAAGTTCGAGCTACATAGCAAGACCCTGTGCCAAATAATAAATAGACAAAAAAAAAGTGTACAAAGAAGTTAGAAAAGCACACAGGGTATAGATGAGTAAAGAAGAATAACTGGAAACTGTCTGGCTCCTAAAGTAAATAATTAAAATCAATGTTAAATTCCAGCTCTTTCGGCCATCTTTCTGTGCCGTCATAATGGTGCGCATGAATGTCCTGGCTAATGCTCTCAAGAGCATCAATAATAGCCAGCCAAATAGCTCAACGGATTAAAGTGCCTGCAAGCAGGCACAGGTGCCAGGGGTTCAATTCCTGGTCCTGCAGTGCCGGCCCTGCCCCCAGGGTGCGCTGAGAGGGCAATTTTTTTTTTTTTTTTTTTTTTTTTTTTTTTTTTTGCGGAACCAGGGATTGAACTCAGGTTCTTCTGCTTGCCAGGGAAGCGCTTATTCCACTGAGCCATTTCCCCAGCACCACCCCCCCCCCAAATTTTTTTTCAAGACAGGGTCTCAATGTGTAGTTTAGGCTGGCCTTGAACTCCTCCTGCCTCAGCTTCCCCAGTGCTGGGATTACAGACATGCACCACCATGGCCAGCAAAAATAGAGCAATTTGAACAAAATAAAACACCTAGGGGCCAGGGAGATGGCTCAGTGGAATAAGCACTTCCCTGGCAAGTGCAAGAGTCTGAGTTCAATCCCCGGTTCTGCAAAAAAAACCAAAAAATCCCCACCTGAATTATATAAGAAATATCTAGAGTTCCTACTGGTAAAAGTGTTTGAATAAATGGGGAGGAAGAAAAACCAGCACAAAATTCCAAATGCCCTTAGATTCTCTGTTCTCGAGGTGGAACATAATATTCCCTTCCTTTCATGTGTTCTGTGTTCATCTGGCATCTTCTCCAAGATTCTGTGAATTTCTGGGAAGGTGTACATTCTCAGGGCCACACTGGTCCCCAGGACTGTGGTCCCCATTGTCCACATGAGCTTCTTCTGTTCCTCCCTAGTCACCCAGTCATGAAATGTGACCCCCACTCTGCTGAAGCACTCAAGAGCTAAGCAGGCTGAAACTAGAGGAAGGGTTTTCTATTGAAACAAAACCTGGGAATGTAATGGTCACTTTCAAATATACAGCAATCCAGCATTCTTAGTTAAGAAAGCCTTTTCCTGGCCTTTCATCACCATCCCTACCCACAGTCCCAGCCACTGTTCATTTGATCTTTATTCTCTTCCATTGATTTCTTTGCTCCTTTCCCCATCCTTCAAACACCATGCCTCACAGGAGCAAACCTCCCAGATCTACATAGAAAAGATTCTTGAATGAGCTCCTTGGATTATCCAAGAATTTCCCCAAAGACAATGGCTTATGAAAATACTTTTCGGGCTGGGGAGATGGCTCAGTAGAATAAGCGCGTCCCTGGCAAGAGCAAGGGCCTGAGTTCAATCCCCAGTTCCGCCAAACAAAAAAAAAAAAAAAAAAAAGAAAGAAAGAAAAAGAAAATACTTTCCTTTAGGTATAAAGGCCATTGAGGAGCTTAAGTAAAGAAATTCTGTGGTTGGTAACAAATGGTAAGATTCTGAGGGTAGTATGCTAGCTTCCAGATTCATAATCATCCTGGGGAGCAGGGCAAGCAAGCCTGAAAATGTGGTAGATTCACATTTCATATTATTTTAGGGCTGAAAGGAACTCCATAATTACTTAGTCCTTAATTGAAGAAAGTGGATCATACTTTCTATCTCCTACAAACTCTACTTGCTTATCATGATTTTTTTATTTATTTTATTTTATTTTTATTTTTTTAATTAATTAATTAATTTATTTATTTTAGTGTGTGTGGCCAGCTCAGTCCACCAGGGGGCGGGGCTGGCTGGCATGTGGTGCTGGGGGATTGAACCGCAGTCCCTGTTTTTGCTTGGCTTAGCTTGTTCTAAGTAGGTGCTTTAGACCACTGAGCCATCTCACCAGCCCGCTTGTCATGATTTTTAACCAATTTTTTTTTTCTTGCTCAAACTTGTAAGGATCTTCCTGCTTCAGCCTCGCAAGTGTTGGGATCACAGGTGTGTATCACCATGCCCAGCTCAAATTTCTTTAAACATAATTTCTCCTTTTCATGACAGAGCCTGAGTCCAGCACTACCCTTGATGTGCCATTGAGCTACACAGCCAGTGGAAAGACAATCATTTTTTCCCTTGCCTTTTGATCTTTTATTACTCAAAAAAAAAAACACCTTTCATTATTTACATTTAGTTTTCTAGTTACATTTAGTTTTCAGCTATTGTCCTTGAACCTTTGACCCTTTCATAGTGATTTTCTGCTCCAGTAAGGAAAGCAGCTGGGCATGTTGGCACACAGTTGTAATCCCAACACTCAGGAGGCTGAAGCAGGATCATTGTGGTGAATTTGGAGGCCAGCCTGGGCTACATAGTGAGTTCAGAGCCAGCCTGAAGTGCATAGCCAGACCCTGTCTCAAAAAAAGAGAGAAAAAAAATACACTTAATCCTGTCAGGGGCACATTCAGCACACAAGGAAGCATCAAAGACCGTGCTGAGATTTTTTTCCCCCCTGTGGTATGGGGGATTGACTCAGGACCTTGTGCTTGCCCGGCAAGCACTTTTTCTGCTGAGCTATCTCCCCGGCCCCCGAGATGTTTTTTTTTTTTTCCTTTTAGACAATCTCCTAAAAATGTTAGGTCTCAGAGCCTGAACTCAGGCTGCCATATGCAGATTTTGATGTTTTCCCTGATATTCTGTATAAAGGTAGACAATTCTATTAATGGGGTTGGCACAGCTTAGTTCCAAGCTTGCTTTGTAGGAAATCTATGATGGCACATCAAACTCTAGAGCATTCCAAGTGCTTTTTTTTTTTTTTTTTTCAGTACTGGGGAACAAACTTGACTGTGCTCTTGCCAGGCAGGTATTTATGCCACTGAGCTGTATCCTCGGCCCTCCAAGTGCCTTTCAACAAAGGTAATCTTTTAACATAGGTTTTCACATTTGAATTTTATTGTAGCCAGTACTTTTTTTATTTTATTTTATTTTATTTTTTTGCAGAACCAGGATTGAACTCAGGCCCTTGCACTTGCCAGGCAAGCACTTATTCTACTGAGCTATCTCCCTGGCCCCATGTAGCCAGTATTAATATATCACCAGAAAAACTAGTGTGGAGGGGTGTGTTGTAGACTGAGACAGGAGGGTCAGAAGTTCAAGGCCATCCTGGACAACTTAGTGAAACCCTGTCTCAAAATAAAAGCTCTGGGGGGAAAGAAAAAAAAAAAAAAAAAAAAAGCTGGAGACAGTTTAGGAATGGAATGTTTGCCTAGCATGTGTAGACTATACCCTGTACCCTGTATCTTCAGTACCATCACCACACACACCAAAAAAGTAGTTATTTTTAATTGTCATAGTCTCTAGTAGAAATAAAGACAAAAGGAGATACCTGGAAATACTGGCTGTACATATTTTCTAGAGGCAAAATTGATAAAGATGCTTGTATTTACAAAAGGTGAACAGCAATTTCAAACACCACAAACCCAACGATACCATCCCAGGCTTCCAGAAATTCAATTTATCAAGAAAAAAAAAAAAAATCTCTTCTCACTTCAACGTTATTCCCATCAAGGCAATAATGACCTCTACGGATTTAGTTGACAGATCTCAATTCTGCCAGTCCTGATTCAACAATGTATTATTTGGCTGATTCAGAAAATACACATACTCTCAGCTCACGGACTTATTCGGGGGAGAGAGTGTTAAGCAGTAATGAGAGTTTTTTGTTTTGTTTTAAATCTACACATCTCGAGCCTTATGTCCACAGCGAGAATACAGAGCGGAGTTCAGTGTTCCTCCTCCTGAGACCGGAGCTGCTGGAAAACGAATCTGTTCTCTGCAACTAGAGAAAACTCAATGGCAAAGAGAAGAATCGCTTTCGCCCAGTCGACCTGGGCGGCGGACAACCTCCCGCCACCGACGCTAGCGAGTCAAGCGGGAAGCGGCAGGCGGGAGCAACGTGGGGCGAAGCTCCCGCACGCTCGGGGCAACGGGGACCGGCCGGGGCACAGAGGTCGCAGGCTGCACGCTAACTCCCCACGGCCAGGCGGCCAGAAGCCCCCAGTCCTCGGCCCCCGCGCAAGCGACGCCGGGAAATGCCCACATCCGGGAAACCTGCAGCGGAGTGCGGCGGCGGCGACACGGAGTGGAAGACAAAATGGCGGCGGCGGCGGCGGCCTGTTGCTAAGGGGAGAGCCAGGTCCCCCGCGACCCCCACGACGGGTCGCGCTGGCCCGCGGCAGCACCCTGGCGTCTGTGCCCGCCCTGCCCCACCCAGGATACTTGGGGCCTCCGGGACGGGCCCTGGTCGCCTTGGCGCCGGACCTCGGGCCCGTGGCCGCTGTCCAGGAGCCCCGCTCTCCCCTGCAGGTAGGTCCGGGGTTGTCGTGGCGGGTGGGGCTCACAGTGCTCCAGAGCCCGAGTCGTCCGGGCGGTGGCCGCCGGGGCCCACGCCCATCCCCGCTGGCGGGGGTCCAGGGTGTGCTGCGGACGGGCGGGCTGAGCCGGCCGGGTCCGGGCCTGACTTGCGTGGTTGCATTGACCCGAGCTGAGCCCTGCCCTGAGGAAGTGAGGGTTGGCCGCACCCTGGCTGCAGGAAGAGCCCCAGGCCTTTGGGCCCCGGAGGTGCAGGTTAGGCTGCGGAGAGCCAGCCCTGGCCGGGGACCTCGCCGCGACTGTCTCCTTGGAACCCTACTTCCTACAAGTCTGGGAGGGGAGGAAAGCGGAAGACAATTCTGAAGGAAAGTGGCGAGCTACTTTCCGATGGCAGAGGACTCCGATCCTGGGGCTACTTTGAGGAAATCTGTTCTCTTTTTCTTCAAAGTTGGTTGTAATGTTAGGTCACAGTTCATAGGTGGATGCGGTGAGAGAGATAGAGGTGGGTGTCTTTGTGGAATAGCAGTGTGTACATAAACAGAAAACGAAGACAAGACAAAACAACTTGTAGTGGAAAGAATGACTCCCTGGTGACTGTAACCCCACCGTGACTTCTGTAATTGAAAGTTATTTTCTATACGGACAAAGTTTAATGTTTGTCCGCCCATATGTAAGTATGACTTTTAAAATTTATATTATCGTTTAGAAGTTATTCATCTAGTGAACAATAAATACAGTCTCTCCCACACAAAAAAATATTGTATCACTGCAGTTCTGGAAATAGATTTGAATGCCTGGGATCATAAAGCGTGTCAGATACTCATAGATTTATCTATTGAAAATTAAACTTTTATCAGTTTTCTTTTTTGGAGGAAGAAAAGGCAAGACATTATGGTTGGAGTGAATGTTCACTGTTCATGGTTAAGATAACCACCTACATTTGTGATTGCCTTAGCTAAGGTTTTCTCTTACCTTTTGTTGTGTAGACAGATAGGTAAAATGGGCTAGTTGATTCCCTAAACCAGTGTAGGAATCTGCCCCCTCTCCAGTGGAGGAATTTGACTGATGTTGAAGTAAAAGAAGTACCATTGTGTTTTCTTGTTTTTTTTTTTAATTTATTTATTTGTGTGTGTGTGTGTGTGTGTGGCCAGCTCAGCCCACCAGGGGGCGGGGCTGGCTGGCTGGCATGTGGTGCTGGGGGATTGAACCGTGGTCACTGTGCTTTGTTTAGCTTGTTCTAAGTAGGTGCTTTAGACCACTGAGCCATCTCACCAGCCCTGTGTTTTCTGATAGTCTGTTACTGCAAGAAATCAGATCATTAGCACTAGCTGGAAAAGGCACATCCTTTCTGTCTTTGATTGAATATGTCTACTGCCCTCAAAATAATTAAAATCACTTTTTTTTTTTTTTGGTCTTTTAGCAACAGAGGCATGCCATGCAGTTCAGGCTGGTCTTCAACTCATTGTGTAGCCCAGGCTGGCCTCAAACTTGCAGCAATCCTCCTGCCTCAGCCTTCTGAGTGCTAGGATAAAAAACACTTCTTTTACATCTTTATTATGACATCTAGCTTTCATCTATAGGTTTTAGTGATAGTCATTCTGTAATACATATGGTCTTAGAGCAGTTCTACTGTGGGTTATCTTTCTCTGAATTATAAAATATCACATTATCTATTGATGCTTTCATTGGTGACCTTCACATACTGGCCAAATTATTGAATCATCAAATAGAAATGCTAGGCCTATTGATGAGTGCCTATAGTCCCAGCACTCAGGATGCTGAGGCAGGAACATCTCCATGAGTTTTTTTTTTTTTTGCAGAACCAGGGATTGAACTGAGGGCCTTGTGCTTGCCAGGGAAGCGCTTATTCCACTGAGCCATCTCCCCGGCCCCAAGTTCCATGAGTTTTAGACCAGTTTAGGCTACATAAAAGAGTTCAAGGCCAGAGTGAATGATATAGCAAGACTCTGTCTCAAAGAAAAAAAATTTCCAGCAGGAAGATAAAAATACAGTATAGTGATGTGTCCCCCCCCCTTCCTTCCCTCACACCTTTCCTTCCTTTTGTGTTTGGTTCTGGCACTTGAACACAGGAACTTGACTATGTTAGGCAAGCACTCTCCTACTGACTGTATACCAAGCCCTTTTGGGGGGCATAGTCTATCTAAATTGTACAGGTTGACCTTCAGCTTGTGATCATTCTGCTTCAGCCTCCTGTGTAGCAGGTGGGGTTAAAGGACTCCATCAGCATTCCCAACTTCATGTTTTCATTATGGCGAGTTAATTCTTGGAAAGTAGGTAAAAGAAAGTGTCAGGTGCAGAGATTTCTGAGTATTGCTCTCCATGAGACTGTGCTACTAAAAAAAGCAGTACAGAGCTGGGTGTGGTGATACAAACCTGTAATCCTAGCATTCAGGAGGCTGAGGCAGGAAGATCATATGTTTGAGGCCTGCCCCTGCTACATAGCAAGACCCTGTCTTTAAAAATCAAACCTGGGGCTAGGGAGATGGCTCAGTAGAATAAGCTCTTGCTTGGCAAGCACACCAGCCTGAATTCAATCCCTGGTTCCACCAAAACAAAATAAAAAAAATAAAAACCAAACCAGTGAGCCAGCATGGTGCTAGGGCAGGAGGAGGGTCACAAGATCAAGGCCAGCCTGAGCTATGTAGTGAGTTCAAGGCCAGCATGAGCTATGTAGTGAGACCCTGTCTCAAAAACAGAACAAAACAACCAAAAGAAAGCCAGCATAGTGGCACATGCCTTAACCCCAGCTCTTGGGAGCCTCAGACAGGAGAATCTCTATGAGTCTGAGCTGCGTAGTGAGGCCCTGTGCCACATAAATAAATAAAAAAAAAAAAAAGTGAGTTCAAGGCCAGCCTGAAGTGCATAGCCAGACCTTGTCTCAGAGACTGAAAAAACAAAACAAACAAGCAAAAAACTCCTGAGTGAATCATGATCTCTGCCCTTAGAAGACTAAAGATAGAGGTGTGATAAAAAGAGCCCTGGACAGGGTTAGGATGTAAAGTCCATTCGTAGTGTTACCATCAGCTAACTATGTATGTGAGTTTGTAAGTCATAGTACTTCTGTGGATCCATTTTGTTGTCTATTAAAAAAATTGCCAGCACATCTTATAATCTGTGGATCTGTGACCCAGGAGGAAAACATAAGAACATAAATAGGACAAAAGTGTAAGTTTTATTGGACTGGTCCAAAGTGCATGTGGTGTTTAGAGAAGGCTAACAGCTAGGAGTTCAATGTCAGTTCTGTTTCAGGAGACATTTGAGTGAAAATTCGGTATAATTATTTTGGTACTAGGAATCAAATTCTGGATCTTGTGCTTACCAAGCAGGTCTTGTGCTAGTGAGCTATATCCCTGGCCTGATAGAATTTCTTTTTTTTTTTTTTTTTAAATTTATTTATTTATGTGTGTGTGTGGGGGGCAGCTCAGCCCACCAGGGGGCGGGGTTGGCTGGCATGTAGTGCTGGGGTATTGAACCGCGGTCCCCGTGCTTTGCTAAGCTTGTTCTAAGTAGGTGCTTTAGACCACTGAGCCATCTCACCAGCCCTGAGACAGGGTCTTATTGAGTTGCACAGGCTGGACTGGAACTTGTGACCAGACTGCTGGGATTACAGGTGTGCTTCACCACACCCTTCTTGACATATATTAAATCTGCTTAATGCTCACAACAACCCTATGTAGGACAGACCCTATTTCTGCCTGCATTTAAACATGAAGATATTAAGGCAGAGAAGCTATCTCACCCAAGATTATACAGCTAGTAACTGGTAGAGTGGGGACTCAAATCTGAGCAGTTGAAAAGAAAGGGAAGTGATATGATTAGAACTACTTATTAGGAAAATTTAATTTGATATTATTGTACCTTGGGTTAATAAGGTAAGCATTTTTTTTTAAATTTATTTATTTGTGTGTGTGTGTGTGTGTGTGGCCAGCTCAGCCCACCAGGGGGCTGGCTGGCTGGCATGTGGTGCTGGGGGATTGAACCATGGTCCCTGGGCTTTGCTAAGCTTGTTCTAAGTAGGTGCTTTAGACCACTGAGCCATCTCACCAGCCCCCAAGGTAAGCATTTTTGCTTTGAAGAGTTCTTTAAAAAAAAAAAAGTTCTTTTATTCTTTTATCTTGAGATGGAGTCTCTCTATTTCCCAGGTTGGCCTACAGTTTGAGATTTTCTTCCCAGAGCCTCCCCAGTAGCTGGGATTGCAGGTGTGGATCACTGCTCTTGACTTTTTTGAAAAATTCCTTTCTGGGCCCAGCCAAATAGCTCAGCAGATTAAAGTGCCTGCAGCAGGTGCAGGGGCCAGGGATTTGATCCCCAGACTGCCATACTGGCCCTACCCCCAGGGTGCGCTGTAATCCCAGCTCTTGGAAGGCTGTAAACAGGTATTACTACAAGTCTGATCTAGTAGGGAGATCCTGAACACCCTGTAGACCCTTCCCTAAAATACAAAAAACAAACAAGCAAAATTCCTTTTAAAAATTCTCTGCCTATTATTGGTTTGAATTTTCACCTGTCATAGTAATAAAGATTACTGAGATTTGATAATACCTTTGTTTATCATTCTTTGTTGAAGGGATTATAAATTAGTACACCTTTCTGAGAGACAGTCTGAAAATACAATTTTAAATACTCATTCTTAGTTTTACATATCCTTTTTTATTTTTTTTGTGGAACCAGGGATCAAACTCAGGCCCTTATGCTTGCCAGGGAAACACTTATTCCACTGAGCCATCTCCCCAGCCCTGTATACTTTGTTTTGCAGTTCTGGGGATTAAATCAGGTCCTTGAGCATGCTAAGCAAGGACTCTACAATTAAGCTACCTTCCTTGCCTTGTGCATTCTCTTTGACCTGGGCTAAAAAATGTTTATATAAGAATTTTTTTTTTTTTTTTCTGGAACTGGGGATTAAACTCAGGCCCTTGAGCTTGCCAGGGAAGCGCTTATTCCACTGAGCCATCTCCCCAGCCCCTATGTAAGAATTTTTATCGAAGTATATTTTTATTAACTAGTTTTGATATGGCTAAGGAATGTGCTGTATATGTGTAAGTTATACGGTATAAGATAATGAATATGGAATTTGTACCCATCAGAACTAGAATAGTATCAGTATAACTGAAAACCAGTATTTGTAACATATTTCTGTAATAGTGAAAAACCAGGGAGATACAACATACATTACCATGAGTAGGGGACAAATAAATTATAGAACATCTACAAGATGAAATGCAGTGTACAATTATTTATATATTTGTTACAGGGTCTCACTATGAATCTCAGACTAGTGATCCTCCTGTTTTCAGCCTCCCTAGCTCTGGGATTACAGGTGTGTGCCACCACGCCTAGTCTGTGGTTGCCATCTCAGCATGTGGTGCCAGGGATCAAACCCTGGTCCCTGCAGTTGCCTAAGCAGGTGCTTATCTGCAGAGCTATTTCACATGCCCACTGTACAGTTATTTAAAGAGACATGGTTGACCTGACATTTTCTCAGTTCTCAAACACTATTAAATGTAAGATAACCATCTATTTAATAATAATAATTTTAATTTTTTTTTCATTAGTGCATGTTAGAGTGCATAATGATTACATTCATTGTGGGGAATTGGTACATGTTTGTAGCACATAGTAATTCTTTTTACTTCCCATTTCTCCCCTTCCATTCTTGGTCCCCTGCACATTTGCAAAAGAGCTATTTCCTTGTCTCCTATTATTTCTTATTTTTCTTTTTATACCTTGGATTTCTCATATAAGAGAGATGCGATATTTAAGTTTGTATGTTTATTTCACATAATAGTGTGACACATCTATTTTCCAACAAATTATTTAAATTTATCCTTTATAGCAGAATGACATTCAATTAGGTATAAACAGTGCACTACGTTTTATTTTATTTTTAATTTTATTTTATTGAGAAACATATCAGTGAGACAATTTCAAAGCTGATTAATAGGACAGTTTCAATAATTAATACATTGTACATTGTTATCTTCTTAGTGGTTGTCCATAGTACAAGAAGCAGACAGCATATCCTGTCCAAATACTATTAGTACAAATTTTTCTCCTCATTGAATTAAGCGAAAGTAGCTGTATATCTATCCTGACTATTATGTATATAACAATACAAAATGGTCCTTTCTTTGTATCCCCTTTTTTTGTTTAGTCCTGTCAGAGATAGGTATTCTGTTGGCATCTAAATACTACAGGTGTGTTTATTCAGCAAAATAATCCAACACAGTCCTGCACTCCACAATAATAGTGGGTTATCTGCAGAAGTTGTTGACCTGATCATTTCACAGCTCAGCATTACATTTTCTTTATCCATTCATCTGCTGATGGACATTTAGGCTACTTCAAAGATTGAGCTATTGTGAATTGTTCTGCTATAAATATGGTTATACATGTATCACTATAGTATGATGTCTTTAACTTTTTGGGAAGGATATCTAACAATAAAAATAGCTGGGTCAAATAGAATTTGTATTTTTAGTGTTTTTAGGTTCTCCATAGTGACTGTAATAGTCATATATTTCCACAAACAATGTGGAAGGGTTCTTTTCTCCCTACAACCTCACTAGCACTATATATTTATTTAGGTACCAGGATTTGAACTCGGGACTTTGTGCTTGCCAGATAGGCACTGTGCCGCTGAGCTATACCCCTAGCCCAGCACTTTATATTATTAAATTTCATGATAGTAGTCATTCTTTTTTTTTTTTTTTTGGCAGAACCGGGGATTGAACTCAGATCCTTGCGTTTGCCAGTCAAGTGCTTATCCTACTGAGCCATCTCCCAGGCCCCTGTAGTCATTTTGGAGTTAGAATCTCAGTGCTGTTTTAATTTGCACTTCTCTAATGGCTAGAAGTGTTAAGCATTTTGTCATATATTTATTCAGTATTTGTACTTTTTCTTTATTTTTTCTTTATTTATTGGCCTGTTCAGCCCACCCTGAGGACAGGGCTGGTGTGTGTGTGGGGGGCAGTTCAGCTCACCTGGGGGCGGGGCTAGCTGGCATGTGGTGCTGAGGGATGGAATCGCGGTCCCTGTGCTTTGCCAAGCTTGTTCCAAGTAGGTGCTTTAGACCACTGAGCCATCTCACCAGCCCCCCCCTTTTTTTTTTAACATTTATTAGTACACAATTCTTAACACACCAAAAAAAGCCATGTATTGTTTTTCAGTTGTTCCAGTGACTTTCCAGCTTCAAATTTAGAGGCAAATTTTCTGTAAGAGGATTAAGTACCAGTATCTTCAAATGCTGACAAAGTTACTGAAGTCCCACGAATTCACAATTTTGTATCACATACACTACATATTCAAATTTTTGATCTTTCACAGCACATTAACACAATGAGGCAAACCGGACTACCACTACCAAAGATGTTACAGAGTGCACACAGTTCTGACAGGGCAACAATTAGGATGTAGTTTTCTTTTCTTTCTTTTTTTTTTTTTTAATGATTTCATATATAATTTTTCCCTTAATTTTATTGAGAAACAAATAGCAATGAGACAATTTCAAATCAAATTGGTAAGACAATTTCAATAATTAACACATTGCATACTCTCTTCCTCGTGGTTATTTGCTGTACAAGATGCAGACATATCCTATTTATAAACACTATTAGAACAAATCCCTCTATTCATTAAGAGAATGTAACTATATATCTATCCTAACCATTTTGAATACACAGATACAAAATGGACATTCATCT
>NW_004524805.1:353225-354878 GCF_000260255.1 Octodon degus
TTTAGACCACTGAGCCATCTCTCCAGCCCGGCTTTACTTCTTATACTTCGTTTTTATACTTTTCTGCTGGATGGTTAAGACCAAGATAAAGCAAGACCTAGGCAACAAACCAAAAATCATGAAAATAAAATTCATTTAAAGTATCCAAGACATATTAATTGCAGGACTATAATTCCAAATTATCATTTAGTATGCTTTGTATTGCAGGATATAAAACTAACCCCCATCTATGGAATGTTAAGCTGACACCCAAGACAGTCAAAGCCTACCATAATTCAATATCCCGCTATTTCTGGTTGTACCAAAAAAGAGTCAGAGAATGATTTCACCCTAAAAAAAAATCATTTACACTTAAAAAATGTGATGAAGTGAGAGTCCCTCCTTCTTAAAAATGTTTCTAGAGCTACTAAAAAACTTGCATTTACAAAATAGTTGATAAAAATATTCCTCTGGATTGTACAAGAAGGGAGACAGGGAACACTAATAAAACATGGTGTGTGATTATTCGGACTTGGCTTCTTCCTCTTCTGCTTCATCAGAAGCTGTACTCTCCTCATTTTTTTTTTTTTTTTATTTTATTTAATTGTGTGTGTGTGTGTGTGTGTGTGTGTGGCCAGCTCAGTCCACCAGGGGGCGGGGCTGGCTGGCATGTGGTGCTGGGGGATTGAACCGTGGTCCCTATGTTTTGCTAAGCTTGTTCTAAGTAGGTGCTTTAGACCACTGAGCCATCTCACCAGCCCCTCCTCATTTTTAGTTTCTCCATTTTCCGCAGGTAAATCTTCCTTGGTTTCTTGATTAGCCACTTCAGCCTGTTTACCCTTGGTTCCCCTTTTCCCTTTTGCTTGAACTTTTTTGTCCGAAGATTATCCTTTCCCGCTGTCTTTTTTGACTTTGTTTCCACTTTACCTGGAACAGGTTTAACCGACAATCTCTCCAATCTCCTCTTGGGCTCCTCCTTCTCTGTCCCTTGGCCCCTTTGGCCCAGCTGACCTTCCTCTTGGGCATCTTGGCATTGAGCGGGGTGCGTGGGGAGGCTGCGGGTCGAGGTGCACTGGAGCCTCGCGGAGCTACGCAGCTTGACCGCTGCTGTTCCTCCCTCCACCAGAGCTGCTGGAACTTGAGTTCATTTATTTATTTGTTTGTTTGTTTGTTTGTTTGGCGGAACCGGGGATTGAACTCAAGCCCTTGCGATTGCCAGGGAAGCACTTATTCCACTGAGCCATCTCCCCGTCCCCTTGAGTTCTTTTTAATGTGATATCTCATTTGTTAATTCTTGATGTCATTTCTTGTGCAATTGGTCTTCTGTTCAGAAAGTCTTTGCCTACGCTTATGTTTTCAAGAGTTTTGCCTACTTTATTTTCCAGCAAGTTAAGTATTTCTATTTTAATATTTAGATCTTTGATCCATTCCATTTTGATTTTAGTATATGGTGAGAGATAAGGGTTTAGATTCAGTCTTCTGAATGTGTATAGCCACTTTTCTCAGCACCATTTATTAAAGAGGCTATCTTTCCTCAGTATGTTTTTGGCCCCTTTGGTCAAAAATCAAATGCTCATTGTGCCTGGGGTTGTTTCTGCATCCTCTTATTCCGTTCTGTTGATCCACGTGTCTATAGATAGATAGATAGATAGATAGATAGATAGATAGATAGAT
>NW_004524805.1:354978-360618 GCF_000260255.1 Octodon degus
TATATATTTTTTTTTTTTGGTGGAACCGGGGATTGAACTCAGGTCCTTGTGCTTGCCAGGCAAGCACTTGTTCTGCTGCGTTATCTCCCCAGCCCCAAGAACTTCAAATCTAGGACTCTGATGCCTTCTGCTTTGTTCTTGTTGCCCAATACTACTTTTGCTACTCTGGGTCTCTTCTGGTGCCTTCAAAATGAAGTTCAAAAATGTTTTGAACTTCAAAAATGTTATGAACTTCAAAAATGTTTTCTCTAGTTCTGCGATGAATACCTTTTTTTTTTTTTTTTTAATGTATTTGGTTGTTGTAGGGTCTCACTGTGCAGCTATGACTTAGTGATCCTCCTGCTTTCAGCCTCCCCAGTGTGGGGGTTACAGGCATGTACCACCATGGCCAGACTCTGGCTGGCTCAGCACACCCTCAGGGTGGGGTTGGCACAGCATGTGTTGCCAGAGATTGAACCATGGTCCCTGCACTTGCCTAAGCAGACGCTTTAGTGCGCTGAGGTATCTCTCCAGCCCGCTTTTGGTATTTTGATTGGGATTGCATTAAATCTATATGTCAGTTTTGGAAATAATGGTCATTTTGACATTGTTGGTTCTGCTTATCCAGGTCATGGTTCTGCTTATCCAGGTCATTTTTATTTTTCCAGGTCATTTTGACGTTATTGGTTCTTTCCATTTTCTGATATCCTCTTTGATTTCCTTTTTCAGAGTACTAAACTTTTCATCAGAGAGGTGTTTCACTTCCTTTGTTATATTAATTCCTAAGTATGTAATTTTTCTTGAAGATCTTTCTTTTTGGGTTTATTATTGCTATACAGAGGTGCTACTGATTGTTGTGTGTTGTTTTGTATCCTGTTGCGTTGCTGAATTTATTAGTTCTTTTTTTTTTTTTTTTTTTTTTTTTTTTTTTTGCAGAACCAGGGATCGAACTCAGGCCCTTGCGCTTGCCAGGGAAGCACTTATTCCACTGAGCCATCTCCCCGGCCCCTGAATTTATCAGTTCTAAGAATCTTTTGGTTGAATTTTGGGGTCTTCTGTTTCATGGGTTATATTGTCTGTGAATAGGGATAGGTTTTTTTTTTTTTTGTGGAACTGGGGATTGAACTCAGGCCCTTGGTATATTTTCTTTTTTCTTTCTTTCTTTTTTTTTTTTTTTTTTTTTTTGTCTTTTGAGACAGGATTTCACTGTGCAGTTCAGGCTAGCCTTGAACTCATATCAATATCCCTGCCTAAGCCTCCCGAGTGCTGGGATTACAGGTGTGTGACACCATACCTGACAAACATTTATTGAGTAGTGTATGAACCATCCTTGCATTCCTGGGATGAAGTCTAAATGGTCATAGTGTATGATCTTTTTAATGACTTGTTACATTCTGTTGCCAGTATCTTATTGAGAATCTTCACATCAGTGTTCATTAATGAGATTCACCTGTAGTGTTTTGTTTTGTGTTTGTTTTTTTTTTTTTTTTAGTTGTCTGGTTCTGAAATGAAGGTAATGCTAGCTTCTGGGAATGAATATCATTACCTTTTTTTTTTTTTCAAAGTTTTATTGATAAACAGATAACAATGAGACAGTTTCAAATCAAATCGGAAGATTACCTTTCAATTTCATTAAAGAGTTTGAGGATTATCCTCATTAGATTGTCCCTGAAGTTCTTATAGAATTCTATGGCAAATCCATTGTGTTCTGTGCTTTTTTTGTTGGTAGGTTTTTTACTGTCTAAATTCCATTATCTGTGGAATTATTGGATTAGTCAAGATAATTTTTATATCATCTTAGTTTAGTTTTGGTAATTCATATACATCTAATAGGCTATACATTTCTTTTGGATTTTCTCAATTTATTGAAATAAAGGTTTTTTATATTTTTTTAGGGAAGGGCCTACAGTGTGTTCAGGGTCTCACTACTAGATTGGACTGTGGTGATCTGCCTGTTTACAACCTCCCAAAAACTGGGATTATAGGCGTGCACCACCATGTCCAGTCTCAATTGCAGTCTCAGTGTGCCCTGGGGGTGGGGCCAGCAGTGGCAGGCCTGGGGAATCAAACTCTTGGCCCCTGTGCTTGCTTGCAGGCATTTTAATCCATTTTAATCTTCTTTTTTTAAGTTTAACAATTTTGTTTTTTAAATTTTTTTAATTTTTACTGCTTTATTACCTGTTTATTTTTTTTTTAATTTTATTTATTTATATGTGTGTGTATGTGTGTGTGGGGGGGGGCAGCTCAGCCCACCAGGGGGCATGGCTGGCTGGCATGTGGTGCTGGGGGATTGAACCGTGGTCCCTGTGCTTTGCTAAGCTTGTTCCAAGTAGGTGCTTTAGACCACTGAGCCATCTCACCAGCCCTACCTAAGTTTATTGTTCAATCAAAAAAACATATATTTCAGTGCCCCTGTTGACAGGAAGTAATTCCGAATCCTTCATGCTGAAATTCCTCTTCATATTTTCTCCCACTGCCCTGTAGCAGAGTCTTAAGAAATGTAGAGGCGGTTAGGTGAGAGGAAGACCGGGAAGAAGCTAAATGAGAGGTCGGACTGGAAAGTATGTAGCTTCTGAAAATAGGTGCACATTATTTATCTTCTGTGTTTAGAACTACTGAAACAGATGACCCACCATTCCTCAACACTGAGTTGTGCTACTGTAGATGGTAGGTCAAGACCGATGGAGTAGCAGCCTGAAGACTTGCGTTTCCCAGAGTTACTGGACCGCTGTAGACAATTATCATCTTTCGCTTTGTGCTGCTCTTCTTCAGTTCCAGATGCATGACTCTGTTAATACGTGTGATATTCGAGAGTATCTGTCCTCTAAAGAATGGAGTTTCTGGGGGCCTGCCCCTTAGCTTAGTTCTTTAAGTGGCTGCTTCAACAAAGCAGTCAGGCTCAGGTTGCTGTGGTTGATCCCCACAACTCAAGCCAGCCAAACCTGCCCTGAAGGCATTGGGAGCAAAAAAAAAAAAAAAAAAAAAATCCTTCTGCCAGTTTTTGGAGCCGGGGAGATGGCTCTGTAGAATAAGTGCTTCCCTGGCAAGCGCAAGGACCTAAATTCAATCCCCGGTTCTGCCAAAAAAAAAACAATGGAGTTTCTTTTCCTTTTTTTTTTTGAATTCAATTTTACTTTTGTTTAATTTTATACACATTACACTTAATTTACATTTGTAATACAAAAATCTGTATAAAACCCAAGTATTTTAAACATCTAAAAAGGAGAGGAGATACTGTATTTGATTTCTGATACTTTTTGAATTAAATACTTTTTAAAATTAATTTTCCAGGAGAAAATTCAAAAGCCAGTAACCTTCAGAAGGCTTTGTATTCACACAAGTTCATTGTTCAAGTAAGATTTTTGTTTTTGCAGAACCGGGGATTGAACTCAGTCCCTTGCGCTTGCCAAGAAAGTGCTTATTCTACTGAGCCATCTTCCCGGCCCCACAAGTAAGATTTTGTAAAAACAAGCGCCCTTAGCTGGTTTCAGAGTCAGACAGAATGAGCCACAGCACTGTGCTGGGCACAGCCTTCTGCAGCTCCACTTCCGGCGACCTATTGTCAGCTCCTAGCACATAAGGCAGAGCGCGACTGTGATTTTTATTCTTGAACTATTAAATGTTGTATCACAGGGCTGACAACCCATCCTATATTACTTGTTTAAAGGTTCTTGTTAAAAATATAATAAATTATAAAAATAACAATTAGAAATTGTAATCTGCCTAATTCTTTTTATTTGGTTTGAAAAACAGTACATCTCTTGCATTGTGCTTGGCAGCTGGACATCATACTATGGGACTAATTTGAACATCTGATGGGTAAACTATATATGCATCCTCTAGAGGATCTGGGCATTATTTAATTATTCAGTTACAATTCTGGCTTGACAGTTGTCAACTGAAATAACTACAAACCAGGTAAGCAACATTCTAGGCAGGAATGGTGGTGCCCACCTGCAACCCAACACTCTGGGAGTAGAGGCAGCACAGAGGCAAGCCGGAGCCTAGCTGGGCAGGCAGCGACTCAACAAGACCCTGCCTCAAAGAAAGAGCAAAGCAATAAAAAACCCTCACAATAGTATGAGTTTAAGAAGTAAATTAAGGAGGCACAAAAGCATTACATGACGCTCTCAAAGCTGTAAAGGGAAAGAGGGGCAGGTAACAGCATTCTCTGCTATCTCATCAACTACTCTAAGCCCCAGTTTCTCTCTCTCTCTAAAAATTAGCTCTGTCCAACAGATACAGACACCAGAGACATTATCTAGGAGTGTTTGCCTAAACTATACTGTTATTATTAAATTTAATTTTAAGAATCTATGTTTATCATACATTACCAAGAATTTACAAATGAAATCGGATCATTTTCTGAATTATTAGGCATGTAACAAGTTACTGATCAAATCTGACACAATTGAGTGCAAAACAAAATGGACAAAATAAATTTAAATTCTAGAAAAGATGCTTATTAACATGATTTTTAAAAAAAATACTATTTGTAAGACCTATAAAATTCAAAAGACAGTACCACAGCCACAAACATCAGTGGATAATATTAAATCACCTTCTAATTGACCTTTTCTGCTTTATGAAGACGTTCTAACAAAGCACTCATAATGCTGCCTGGTATTCTTTGGTGCTTATCAATCAAAGCTTGAAGAGCATTCTTGGTCTTCTCAGCTAACTCTTCTGCGGTTATCTTAGGGTCGTAGGGAATGGGATCACCTAAATACGTGTGCAACTTCACCGGGAAGCCCCCATACGTCGGAGCAAATGGATAGTGGAGTTTTTCATAAAGCCATCTAAACAATCTTGTTCCTCCGAATGATCTAAATCCTTCTCGAATATTTTGGGTAAAAATAGGGATAATGGGCGCTTCTGCATCGAGCACAACCTGAGCAAAGCCCTTGCGGTTGCCCCACACGACGTTGTAGGTCTTGTCGCTCATTGGGGCCTCTTGAACGCCACCTGGTGAGATAGCCAACAAGTGACCACTCCTCAGAGTTTCACATTTTTCTCTTGGTCCATGAAGAGCACAGAATACATCAAGTAATAAGCTAAACCCTGGAATTTTAAAGACAAAGTGATCAGCTACTACTCGGCAGGTTCTGCCTTTGAGGATAAAAATTTTAGCCATGAAGTAGAGAAATCAATAGGAATAGCTCCGTGGTAAAAAATTATAAGCACTGGTCCTTCTTCCGGTATTTTTTCTATCCCATGAACTTCATAACCATGCCACACTGCCATGTGTCCGTCCCACACGGCCACCACTGTTTTCCTTGCACCATCCCATAAGTTATGTGAGTAGGCTTCCTTTAGTACATTCTTCCTCTTATAGATAAGTAAGAAAATAATGGTCAGGTAGAAGAGAAAGATGGTAAAGTAAGGAAGGACTACAAGTATCAGTGGCGTAAAAACCCATAAGAGTTGATAAGTTCAAATAGTCCTCCAAGTGCTCTGTGTCAAGCCACTCCTCAAGCACGTGGATCAGACAAGTCACATAAGGCACGACGTCCTGTCCCACAGCACAGGTTTGATTTCTGTCTCTCATCTTCCTCTAGGTGAAAATGATGCATTCAGGCTCTTTCTTCATAGCTACAGCAGGTCTTTAATTCTGACACAGAAATTAGGTAAATATCTTGTTCTAAGCATAAGTGTATATAT
>NW_004524805.1:362117-370512 GCF_000260255.1 Octodon degus
TGAACCGTGGTCCCTGTGCTTTGCCAAGCTTGTTCCAAGTAGGTGCCTTAGACCACTGAGCCATCTCACCAGCCCGTTTCCTTTTTTAAAGAATGTGTATTCTGTTGTCATTGGGGAATATTCTGTAGCTTTCTGCTAAGTCTTCAAAAGTGTGCTTCAGATACAGAGAAGATTAGCATGGCCCCTCACAAGGATGACACACAAATTTGTGAATTGTTTCGTATTATTTTTTTCAAAAAGTGTGGTTCAACTTTGATATTTCTTTGTGTGTGTGTGTGTGTGTGTGTGTGTGTGTGTAAGTGTAGTTTATGTGTTTGTGAAATTGGAGCATTGAGGTCCTTTACTGTTATTATGTTCATGTCTATCTGATTTTTTATAGTTTTATTAAGTTGGGTGTGCTGGTGTTCAAATATATAAATTATGTTTTTAATTATCTCTTGTTGAATTGTTCACTTAATATCTAGTCACCTTTTTTGCCTTTTACGATCACTTTTGACTTGTAATCCACTTTTCCTGAAAAAAAGGATAACTACGCCTGCTTCTGCTTGAGGTCCTGTTGCATGGAATATTGTTTTTCATTCTTTTGCATTTTAGTTTCTCAATTTCTTTTTTGATTAAGTGTGGTTTTTCTGTATAAAGCATTACATTAGGTTTTGTTGTTTGATCCAGTTTCTGAGTGTGTGTTTACCACATTCTAGCCTATCTTTCAACTCTGACATTTTGTCCTCAGCTTGGTTGGTTTTGTGGCTCATAATTTTAACAGAAGTTTTAATCTCTTGGATTTCTGTTTTGTATCTTTTTGCAGACTCCAGTTCTTTGCTAAACTAGTCAGTCATGTTTCCTATCATTTTGTTTTAGCTGGCTTTCTAAAAGTGTCTTAGGTAAGCTCACTGCTCATTTTATTAAGTCCATTTTCTCTTTACATCATTTTTGAGTTTGTTGAGTACTTTATTAGTCTTTTTTGGTTTTTGATCATTTTTTTATCATTTCATATAATTCAGCTGTTTGATTTTTTATTTCCTCCAAATCAGTGAGTTGAGAAGCACTTTGGAGGCAATTTGTTGCCTTATTTTCTTTCTTTCTTTTTTTTTTTTTTTTTTTTGGCAGAACCGGGGATTGAACTCAAGCCCTTGCGCTTGCCAGGGAAACGCTTATTCCACTGAGCCTTCTCCCCAGCCCCATTGCCTTATTTTCTGATGTTTATTTTATTTTTGTGTGTGCTGAGGTTACGAGTTTATTATAGTAGAAAGACTCTGTTGATAGTGTTAATTTATGTCTGCTTTCCAGTGATGCACTCTAGAGGTGACTAACTATAGCTCTTTCCTCTGTCTTATGGTCCAGCCTCTGCTGTTAATTGTGGGAGCGGGTGCAGTGTAATTTGCCCAGCTCCCAGTTCTCTGGAAATGTACCATTGTATTAATGACACAGACTCTAATCAGGTACTATATTGGCATAAAGTAAAAAATTATTAGCAATTGTACCACCTTGACAGTGGCAATAAAATCAGCAGCTATACTAGAATGAGGACAGACTGGAGATTGATATACCATATAGACCAATGAAAACTATCACTAGGGCTGGTGAGATAGCTCAGCAGACTAAATCATCTGCTTAGGCAGGCTTAGGCAAGTGCAAGGACCCTAGTTTGATCCCTGGCACCGCATGCTGTGCCAGCCCTGCCCCCAGGGCAGGCTGAGCTGGCCACAGAGTCCAGGCATAGTGGCGTGTGTTTGTAATCATAGCACCTGGGAGGCTGAAAACAGGAGGATTATTATGAGCCCAAGCTGGGTAGTAAGACCCTATAACAACCAAATACATTTTTAAAAAATCACTATATCACACTTATCACACTTAATAGTAGAAAAGACATTGGTAGTATAATATAGACAGAAAAGCCAAATATTGACGTAGAGTAAATATATGCTAGATGCAGGGACTATATCACCATAATAGAAAATGATTCAACAGTATTAGCATAGTTAGCTAAATATCTAGAAATTAAGAAAGCTTAATAGTAATCTAATAATGATAGAAGGGTTGGGAAATGGAAAATGAAGTAAAATTTTATTTCTTTATTTGTTTATTTTTGGCAGAACCAGGGATTGAACTCAGGCCCTTGTGCTTGCCAGGCAAGTGCTTATTCCACTGAGCCATCTCCCCAGCCCCACTCCTTAAAATTTTAAAGTAAAGGAAGATAGAAGTAGGAGAGAAAAGTTGGATCTCAATTGTTTTGTTTGGTTTTTGAGATATAGTCTTTTTTTTTTTTTTTTTTTAAAGACATAGTCTTGCTGTATAGGACAGGCTAGCTTTAAAGTGTGTATCCCAGGCTGACCTCAGATTTATAGCATCCTCCTGCCTCAGCCTTACAAGTGCTGAGATTGTAGGCATGCACTGAGATAATGGGCTAGGGAGCTTATCAAGGAGTAAAAGAAAATTAATAGAATTAGATAAAACTTAACAGAAAGGTACAAACAAGAAAAAGGTGAAAAAGGAAAAAGCAAAATAAAGATGGATGAGAGAGAGAGAGAGAGAGAGAGAGAGAGAGAGAGAGAGACCGACCGACCGAGATCTCCAAAAACCAAAGAAGGGAAAGAAAAAGAGCATCCCCCTCATCCCCAAATCCTTGTTTCTTTCCAGGGTCTCCTGTATTGGTATCCACTAGGTAAGAGGGATAGCTTAATCAATTGAGTACCAACTTCTCTAAGTTTTATACCTACTTCTGGTTCAGGAAAAATTAGAGAAAAGGATATATGCTCTTTAGAGCAATCACATGAGATACCCCACTTGTAGAGTTAGCCCCCTCCATGTTCCCTCAGCCAATGACCTACATATACACACTTTAAGTCTTCCCTTTCCTAAGTTTCTTACTCCCCTGTCTTTGAGTCTGTGAACAGTAATAGTGACCTACTCACTTTCTATAGTAACTTTGAATAAACGGCTTCTGCTGGACCTCATTGGTAGAGTCTGTTTCCTTTATATATTAATAGTGCTGTTTTCCAGTAACATCCAAAAACATCAGTCAGTGACTTAACTAACCAGAGGAGACTTCATTACAGAGTTTCCATACAGTGGCTTAGTAATCCACATTTCCTCCATTTTATGCAGCTACTGTCTCAAAATGTGACCTGTATTGTTGCTGAAACAGGAAAGTTAGATAGGTATCCTGGCTTTTGAATGCCTCAGCCCAGATTTGAGACATGTCACATCTACTTACTAGGTTTTGGCCAGAGCTAATATGAGAAAAGGGGAGTATATGAATATGGTAAAAGCAACTAGAATAGATACACTTGTAATTCCTCCACTCCAGTTTGGTTTTATTTTAGAGACAAGGTCTTGATATGCAGTTTAACCTGGCTATGAAATCATCATGTAGCCCAGGCTGGCCTTAACCCATGGTGATCCTCCTACTTAAGCCTCCCAAGTGCTGGGATTATAGGCATGCACCACCATGGTTGGCTTCCTGCATGCATTTCTGAAATCAGTTCGTAATTCCTGTATTCCAACATTTCTGAAATCTGCATTGACAAAAACAATTCATTTTATAGCTCAAGTGTTTAAATGTAAAGTTTATTATTTACCCTGAAAAGCTAATGGATTTTTTTATTGGTACATGTTTGCATTACATGATAACATTTATCATGTAATGATAAATGAGGAAATACAGGCATGCACCTCCACACCCAGCTGGTATATGTATATAATCTTCTGTTTGCTTTCCTTGCTTTCCCTTCTTCCTCTCCCCAGCTTCTGAAGAGTTAATGTTGAAATGATACTCTTTCATGGAGTTAATGATTTCTCTAAAGAAATGCTGTGTGTTTTAAATGTATTTTGCATTTCTTGGCAGTGCTAGGGATCAAAGTGAGTCTCACACCTGGTAGGCAGACGCTTTTATCACTGAGCTACATCTTCCAGCCCTATATTTTGTATTTTAATAAGTTTGTAGCAGACCCATTCCAACATTCAGAGTTCTTTGATTTTCGTTTTAGATATGCATTTAAAAAAATCAGATTGTATTGTTACATTTTATTTATTATTATTGTTGTTGTTGTTGTTTTATCCCTTTGGTACTGGGGGGTCAAACTCAGGAACTTGTGCTTGCCAGCCAGGCACTTACACCACTGAGCTGTCTCCTGAGCCCTATTGGTACATTTTAAATATGCAAAATGATCACATTCATCATAGAGATCTTTTTTTTTTTTTTTTTTTGTGGCCAGCTCAGTCTGCCCAGCTCAGTCTTTCCTAAGCTTGCCTAAGCAGGTGCTTTAGTTAGCTGAGCTTTTTTTTTTTTTTAAATTTATTTGTGTGTGTGTGTGTGTGTGTGTGGCCAGCTCAGCCCACCAGGGGGCGTGGCCGGCTGGCATGTGGTGTTGGGGGATTGAACCGCGGTCCCTGTGCTTTGCTAAGCTTGTTCTAAGTAGGTGCTTTAGACCACTGAGCCATCTCACCTAGCTGAGCTATCTTGCCAGCACTGTCATCATAAAGAATTTGTACCTGGATTTTTTTTTTTTTTGGTCTTTTTGAGTTAGGGTCTTGCTATGCAGTTCAGGCTGGCCTTGACCTCACTTTGAAACCCAGGCTGGTCTTAGTGATTCTCCTGCCTCAGCTTCCTAAGTACTGTAATTACAGGAATGTACCACTATGCCCAGCCTTGTACCTGGCTTTTTAAATTTTCTGTTTTGGAAAAGTTCATCTATACACAGAGGCTATGATGAGATCTCACACACACCTATTGTCCAGCTGCAAATAATCTTCAACGTACTTTGTCTTATCTATGTCTCAATCCACTTCAGCACACGAGTAAATTATTTTCAAATAAATTCCAGACGCTATGTTTTATTCACAAGTATTTCATTATGTACACAGATGATAATGTTAAAAGATGTTTTATTTAAATCTATGACACATTATCACACATATACCATAACTTCAGTCATTCTGTGACTACTATAGAGTTGGATGCTAGGAATGTTAGGAATGTCATTAAAGTAGCGTTACACGATAAAGGACTGACTAGAAATGAGTTGCTCTAGTCTACATTTTTTAAACAAAAAAATGACTGTCATGCTCTGGGGAAAAAGATTAAACAAGGTAAATTTGGGCAATACTACATTCTCTTATAACTGCCCATGGTAAAACAAAACAATGATATGTTGTATTTTGTGTATTATTCCATTTGTCCTCATAATTTATAATAGAATAGAATATGCATTTTTAATACTGATTCTGTTACTTTCCTATGGCTTACGTAACAAATCACTATAAACTTGGTGGCATAAAATAATGTAAAATTTATCCTGTTAATAGTTCTGGAATGGGGCCAGGGAGATAGCTCTGTAGAACACTGAAGGGCCTGAGTTCAATCCCCGGTTCCGCCAAAAAAAAAAAAAAAAAGTTCTGGAAGCCAGAATTCCAAAATCAAAGCCCTCTCTTCAGAACACATAGGAGAGAAGATCATCCTTGTCACTTCCAGTTTCTTTGGGCTGCCTGCATTCCTTGGCTTCTGGCCATACCATTCCAATCTCTACCTCCTTCATTATGTTGCTCTGTGATGAGATTTTTTTCTACTTCTTATAAGGACCCTATAATTACATGTAGGGCTCATTTGGATGAATCATAATAATCTCTCCATAGCAATGTCCTTTTTTATCACCCGAGCCCCCACACTAAGATCTTTAACTTATTCATACTTTTTCCTAGTAAGGTAGTATTTACAAATTGTAGGGATTAAACAATGGCATCCTTGTGGCAGGATGCCGTAAATTCAAGGCCAGTCTGGATTACTCAGTGAGACCCTGTTTGGAGGGGTGGAGAAGAAGGCATGTTTTGGGGAGATCATTATTCAGTCTACTTAATACTGATTCTCCATAAGGGGAGATAAATTTATGCATTTATATATTGTATTGGTTATGCTTCATCATGTCAACTTGGTTTGCAAACTACCTTGGGAATTAAAGCTGGATGTATGTGGGTGGGTCATGGTGGCATGGTTTGTTGATGGTATGGTATGTGGTCCTTAATCCCTCCTTTGGTGCTATTCCCTTGCCCTGCTTGAACTAAATAACTTTGCCATGAACTAAGCAGCTTTGCTGTACCATACCCTACCACCATGAGGATTCTGCTTGGGGTTAGATGACTGAACCAAAATAAATTTTTCCTCCATTAGGTTATATATGTCAGGTATTGTGTTCAGCAATAGAAAAGGAAATATTAAAAGAATCCTAGATGTAAAAATGAAATGTAATCCAGCTACTGAATTGACATGTGAGACTGTACAACCATTGTTAATCTTTGTAGAGAAATGGTAAGCTTTATAAGATATGGAAAATATCTCCATTTTTTACCAAAGGTCAGAGATAAAGCCTGCAAACTATTTATTTATTTATTCATTTATGCAAATTTTTGGGTAGTGAAAAAATGTTAAACCTAGAAAGATTCTTTAATAAACTTTTAAATATGAATATTTTTTGGAGGTTTAGACAAGAAAATATCATTAGCAACCTGCTTCCTTCATGAAAGGACAAGGTATGTCCAGTTTTCATTTTTTGAAATTATTATTACTAGGTTGGTTTACATTGTAGATAGACATGTATAATTTTCAATCTTCAGAAGGACATTGGCAATTTTTTTGTTTAACAAAATGGGGAAAGGTGGGTTGCTTACACATGAAAGATTCACAGCTAGCAGTTGTACCTTAAAAGTACTGACTAATGACATGAAGTTATCAAGAAACTGTACTTCTGTTGATCTGTTAAGAACTGCATCCTGGGCTGGAGAGATGGCTCAGTGGTCTAAAGCACCTACTTGGAACAAGCTTGGCAAGGCATCAGGGACCGCGGTTCAATCCCCCAGCACCACATGCCGGCCGGCCCCACCCCCTGGTGGGCTGAGCTGGCCACACACACACCTCTCTCTCTCTCTCTCTCTCTCTCTCTCTCTCTCTCTCTCTCTCTCTCTCAAAAAAAAAAAAAAAAAATTAAAAAAAAAGAACTGCATCCTGTTCCAGGCCTGCTGTAAATATGTGTATATGTACAGATAAGCCTCAAAATATGTTATATTAATAATTTAAAGATGCATTCATTTTAACAGCTGTTATAATTTATAAAGATTAGTTAAAAGGCAATGTGTGTGTGTGTGTGTATATATATATATATATATATATTTTTTTTTTTTTACTACAATACTAAAATGTTGGGGGGGATATAGCTCAGTGGCTTAAGCACCTGCCTAGCAAGCACAAGGTCCTGAGTTCAATCCCCAGTAGCAAAAATATAATAATAATAATAATAATAATAATAATAAATAGGGGCCGGGGAGATGCCTCAGTGGAATAAGTGTTTCCCTGGCAAGTGCAAGGGCCTGAGTTCAATCCCCGGTTCTGCAAAAAAAATAAAAATTTAAATAAATAAATAAATAGTGGGATGTGGTGGGACATGGCTGTAAGCCCAGTACTGGGGAGGCTGAAGCAGAAATATCAAGATTTCCAGGCCAGCCTATACTGCAAATGAGGCCAGTTCTCAAAAATCCTTAATTTAGGAGCCGGGGAGATGGCTCAGTGGAATAAGCGCTTCCCTGGCAAGCACAAGGGCCTGAGTTCAATCCCCGGTTCTGCAAAAAAAAAAAAAAAAAAAATCCTTAATTTAGGCTGGGCATGGTAGGGCATGCCTGTAATCCCAGCATTGGGGAGGCTGAGGCAGGAGGATCTATATAAGTTTGAGGCCAGCTTGGGCTGTACAGTGAGTTCAAGGCTAACTTGAACTGTATAGCAAAACCCTGTCTCAAAAAGACAAAAAAGAGGAGGAGAAAAAGGTGGAGGGGCAGGAGGGGAAGGAGGAAGAGATAAAGAAAAGAAACCTTAATTTTAAAAATCCTTAAAGCAGGTTAATCTAGTAATCAAGGAAAGGTTCTGTGAGGAAGTAACACAGGGAAGAAAGCTAAATAATAAAAATATCTACATATCTATTAATATACATCTTTATGTAATACAAGTGTTAATTACACTTAACGAGAATATAAATAATAAACATAGTAGGTAATTATGTTTCAATCTCAGCAGTGCCACTTGCATACTCTTTTGCCCAAACATTCTGAACTATAGTTTTTTCATTTACAGGATAGAAATAGCCAACCTACCTTATAGAGTTATTAGGATGGTTAGGTAAGAGGATAGGCAAAAAGGTCAGCAATAACCAGAAATGGTCTGTCAGTAGGCACTTGGTGAAATTTAATGTTACTTCATATGAAGAAGATACTTCTATTAGTACAAGTCACAAATGAAATGGCTTTTTTAAAAAAAAATGTATTTGGTGGGCTGGGGAGATGGCTCAGTAGAATAAGCGCTTCCCTGGCAAGCACAAAGGCCTGAGCTCAATCCCTGGTTCCATTAAAAAAATTTAAA
>NW_004524805.1:370612-373112 GCF_000260255.1 Octodon degus
TATATATAAATATATATATTTGGTTGTTGCAGGGTCTCACTACACAGCTTGGACTCATAGTGAACCTCCTGCTTTCAGCCTCCCCAGCACTAGGATTATAGGTGTGTGCCACTGTACCCAGACTCTGAATGGCTCAGTCCACCCTGGGGGCGGGGCTGGCATGGCATGTGGTACCAGGGATCAAACTGCTGTCCCTGTGCTTGCCTATGCAGGCACTTTAGTCTGCTGAGCTATCTCATTGGCTCCAAAATGGCTTTTTAAAAAAAAAAAATGTATCAGTTATTTAATTAGGTTCTTAGTAAGAAATTTATTTATTTATTTATTTTTAATTTTTTTTTTTCTTCCTCCCAGAACCAGGGATTGAACTGAGGCCCTTGCGCTTGCCAAGGAAGCGCTTATTCCACTGAGCCATCTCCCTGGCCCCTTATTAAGAAATTTAGAATTTATGAGGATAAATTCCATTTGTCAGAACAAAAACTGATCACAGGTGGCCCTGGAGCTGAGGAACAGCTTTGATTTTTGGTAAATCTGTGAGTCCACCACTTTCTGATCCACCTTGCGCTGCTCTGAAGTCTGGTATCTCTTTCTTGGTGTCGAAGATCTTGCCCTCTTGGTGTCTCGGTTTCCACAGCTGCTGCTTCTTGAAATCAATTTGTGTTATTCATCACATGAGTGAGGTGTTTGGGGATTTTCACTTTGCTGATAGCAATTTTTGTAGAGTGGCAATGACAAATTTCTGGTGTGTTGTTCGTAGAGGAACACGATTAAGGCTAAGAGGCCCAGTCACAAGTAGCAAGCCACTGGTCAACTGCTTTAGGAGGACCCCTCTCTTGCCTCTGTGATGCCCGGTAAGGATGATCAAGATGGTGCCTTGAGTGATGCTAGCTCTGAGTTTCCACCCTTGCTGACTGAAGGGTTTCTTGGCGGTGGCTCAAGAGCTTTTGGGACACAACTTCAGTAGAGTAGGATCTAGGCATTTTTCAAAGCTTAACCAACCACACAGGTACCTCCATTCTTGTCCGCACTGACTGATTTTGTGATCATAGTAAGAACTTCCTCCTTTTCCTTCTCAACCTTTGATTTAGCAGCTGTGTACTTTCTCTTGTACAGAGCCTTTCTGGAATACATAGCAGATGGAGGGTATCTACCAATTCCTCTAAACAGGATAGGATTTCAGCTGCAGTGGAGCTATGCCTTGGATATTTTTGCATTCTTCACTACCCGTTTTACCAGTACCACTGGCAGAAATCTTCTTGGCTTCGGGTTTCTTCTCTTTAGTGTCTGGCTTCTTAGGTTTTTCACCTGCCATCTTGCAAGATGGGAAAGAACCAAAATGGCTTTTTTGAGTTAGTAATTTTCCCTATCACTGTGGACATCTACTCAGGATGGTAGACCTGCTCATGCAAATGCAGTCAGGCACAGGATACCGCAGTGCGAACCCCTCCCCCCCCTGCCTTAACAGACCAAGGCAGCCTGAGCCAGCCAAATTAAAAAAAAAAAAAAAAAAAAATCCTTCTTAAGGAGACTGCAGATAACTGTTCTTTTGGTGTGTTGTAGAAAGTACTTGTGATGAATAACACAAATTGACTTCAAGAAATCCCTTACGTATCCCATTGTTGATAAGCTTATTGTCTCTAGTTCCATTCTACAGTTTAGGGAGCTCTTTTTGGAGTCTGAGATCTTCTGGACAGGTGGTTTGCAAAGCTTCTTAAAGCAGTAGTATCTTTTCTTCTAAAGAAATCTTGTATAGAAGTGTAACTTGTAAACTTTAAAATTGGAGTCCCTAAGTGGAATTTATAATGAGAAATTGTCTGTTGTTTTTTATTCATGGCATAATCCTCTACATTTTATTTATTTATTTTATTATTTTTTGGCGGAACCGGGGATTGAACTCAGGCCCTTGCACCTGCCAGGGAAGCACTTATTCTACTGAGCCATCTCCCCAGCCCCATTCTCTACATTTTAATATGCTTTATATACTTACTAAGGCATGTTTTGTTTTACAGTACTAGAGATTGAAGCCAGGACCTTTGCACTGAGCTGCGTCTCCTTTTTTATTTTGAGACAGGGTTTCACAAACTCATCAAGTTGCCCAAGCTGGGAAGGAATCTGCTTGTTTTCCAACCTCCCAACATGCTATTACAGATGTGTGTACCATACCTAGCACTAAAGCACTTTTTATTTCTTTTATTTTTTGCTACCAGGGATCAAATTCTGGACCTTATGCTTGCCAGGCAGGCACTTATGCCACTGAGTTATAAAGTGTTCTTAAAATTATTATTTTTATTATAACTATAGAATTTCACACTTAATGATATACGTGTTTGACAACTGCTCAGACTTAGTACTTAGGCATGCTGTTCAGATTTACAACCAGTGCCTCAGTCTTTCTTTTTTTGTTTTTTGGTACAGTTTTGTACATCTTGTTTGTTTATTTATTTTTGTGGAACTGGGGATTGAACTCAGGCCCTTGCACTTGCCAGGGAAGCGCTTATTCCAC
>NW_004524805.1:374837-378503 GCF_000260255.1 Octodon degus
TTGCTCAGGGTCTCACTACATAGCCCACATTAGTAGTGATCCTCCTGATTTCTGCCTCCCAAGTGCTGGGATTACAGGCGCGCGCCACCGTGCCCGGACTTGAGTAAATATTTTAGATGGAAGAAATCATTTTAGGGGGCTGGGGAGATGGCTCAGTAGGATAAGCGCTTGACTGGCAAACGCAAGGATCTGAGTTCAATCCCTGGTTCTGCCAAAAAAAAAAGGAAATCATTTTAGATAAAAATCAGTTGGGAAATTGAAAAAAATAAAAATTAATTTTTATTAGTACAGATTTGCAGCACAATGATTACATTTATCACAGAGTTAATACATGTGCATAATACATCTTTCTTTTTATTGCCCCTTCCTCTGTTCTTCCTTTGTCTTTGGGTTATTTTCCCATTTACAAAAGATTATCTACCTATTTCCTATTATCTATCTTTTATGTTGCTCCACTGAGCCATCTCCCTGGCCCCTTTATGTTGCTCTTTAACTTTTACTTTGAGTTAAAAATTTGAAAATAGAGCCAGGTGTGATGGCACACACCTGTAATCCAGCACTCGGGAGACTAAGCCAGGAGGATTATCACAAGTTTGAGGGTAGCCTGCACTGCAAAGTAATATTCTCTTTCAAAAATAAAAAAAATAAAAATAGGAAATCTAAAAATACCTTTAGTTTTATTGTACAGACACTACTACTCTTAAAATTCTTTTAATATTTTGGTGACCGTATTTCTAGGCATCTCTCTATAGTCCTACATTAATCAATGAAGGGAGAACTATGAGGCAACGTCCTCACTGTGTGACTGTCCTGTGATGCACCACACAGTTCTATTTGGTATATCCTACTACACATCTAGGATGTATGGAAACAACTGTTATTTTGTATTAATGTCTTATTAATGGAAGCATTGTTATCTGGTGCCTATTTAATTTTAAAAACAAGAACCTAATTCTAAATTATAATAAAAGATTTTATTTTATTGTTTTAGTTGATTTTTTTTTTTTTCTTCCCTGAACCGGGGATTGACCTCAGGCCCCATTCCACTGAGCCATCTCCCTGGCCCTTATATAATAAAAGATTTTAAAAGAGAAATGTACAGCTAAACTGGGAGTAAAAAAGGTTATTCTTTCCAGCTCATTCTAGTTACTATTTGATTAAAGTTATTTCTTGTACTTAAATGCTCTAAAAATACTGGATTTGTACCAGAAATTGGAGAGGGGAAGAGAAAGAAAGGACTTTGAATAGTTTTTGTGTAGTGTTAAGAAAACGATTGGATTGGTGATTCTCCAGAACATTTTTCTCCTTCGCCAATAGGCAAAGAAGAGAACCACTGATGTTATGTTTATTTTTTATATGTTGCTAAAGCAAGACAGTTTATCAGATCACAGAGAAATAACCACCACTATGTGGTAATACATTATGTTAGATAAGTTACTCTACAGATACATGAACTAATCAATAAGGATAGTAAGTCATACCAAACATGGTCTATACCTTTAAGGAACTTAAAAATTCTTTTTTTTTTTTTTTTTTTTTTTTTTTTAGTAAGGGTCTATAGGATCTCTCTACATAGATTAGACTCGTAATGATTCTCCTGTGTTCAGCCTCCCAAAGAGCTGGGATCACAGGCGTGTGCCACCATGCCCAGTCTCAACTACCATCTCAGTGCACCCCAGGAGTGAGGCTGGCATGGCATGCCTGGGATCGAAGCCCATTGCATCTGCCTAAGCAGATGCTTTAATCTGCTGAGCTATTTGGCCAGCCCTTAAAAGTTCTTTCTGGGGATCGGGGAGATGGATCAGTGGAATAAGTGCTTCCCTGGCAAGCGCAAGTGCCTGAGTTCAATCCTAGGTTCCACCAAAAAAAAAAAAAAAAGGTTCTTTCTGATGTATATAGTTTTAGAAATCTAAGGCCAGGCGTGGTGGCACACACTTGTAATCCCAGTGCTGGGGAGGCTGAAAATAGGAGGATAAGTACAAATCTGAGCTGCATAGTGAGACCTTGTGCCAAATAAAAGAAATTTTTTAAAGTCTAAAGCATTATTCACTACCTCATTTGTTTTCTTGATTTTTTTTTTCAGTGCTGACGACCTCTAAGGTCCTATTTTATTTATGGGCAGTAATAAAATTAATGGCTTCTCATTATAAAGATATGTTAGCTTTAGCCCAGTTGTACTTCTCAAAATTTTTACTTCATGACACTAATACTCCTAAGCAAGATTCTTTTACCACAAGTGCTTAGACATTTATTGTCCCTCATCTGTCCAAATAGTAAAGGCGTAGTGTTACTTATACTAATAGTGATATAAAAAATATGGCAGTGTGCTTCTATAGTCTCCTTGATTCACTTATTCTGTAGTTCCCCATTATAATACAAATCTTCAAGAGCCTAATTTGATACTTCAAAATTCTTACCTAGGGGCCTGGGGAGATAGGTCAGTAGAATAAGTGCTTGTTTGTCAAGCACAAGGGCCTGAGTTCAATCCCTGGTTCCAAAAAAAAAAAAAAAAATCCTTACCTAGTTTTCATCTCATTCTTTTTACTGTTTCATAAACCCTAACATACTCCTTTTATGAGCTCTGCCAGGTTCAAGACAGTTGCTGTTTCTCTGTAGAGAATGTTTCTGGTGACTCTGTAGGTTTTTGGTTTTTTGGTGGTTTTTTTTTTTGTTTTGTTTTGTTTTTTGTGGAACTGGGATTTTGAACTCAGGTCCTTGTGCTTGACAGGCAAGCACTTATTCTACTGAGCCATTTCCCCAGTCCGTTTTGTTTTTTGACTGTGGAATTAAAAGATCAACTGTTTCTAGATTATTTCTTTATTTTATTTTATTTTTGTATTTTAGTACATGGTCTCACTATGTGGATTCACCTGTATTTAGCCTCCCAAGAGCTGGGATTACAGGCACACACCACAATGCCCAGTCTCAATCGCACATGCTCCAGGGGCAGGGCTGGCATGGCACAAGGGAATGGAATGCGGCTGGCTGCTGCATCTGCCTAAACAGGCGCTGTAATCCGCTGAGCTATTTGGCTGGGCCTTAGATTATTTCTTAATAAGGTAAATGTTAAGAGCTAGGCATGTGATGTGTCTGTAATCCCAGCAATGAGGAGGCTGGGGCAAGAGGATTACTGTGAGTTTAAGGCCAGTTTAAGCTACACAGTCAGTTCAGGTACAGCCTCAATTGCATAACAAGACCCTGTCTCAAAAACAAACAAAAAAATTAAATGTTAAATACCATGGTACATTCTGGAGCACATAATATGCAGTCATTGGGTGCAATTGCACATGCCCATAATCTGAGCTACTTGGGAGGCTGAGCAGAAGGATCAAAAGTTGAGTGCCAACCTAGGCAACTTAACAAGACTATATCTCAAAATATCACAACAATGAATAAATAAATAAATAAATAAATAAAAAGGCTGGGTGTTTAACTCAGTGACAGAGTGCTCCTGGGTTCAATCCCCAGTACCACAAAAGTAAGAAAGGTGGAAAAAAAGTAAGTACACCATCACTGGTGTGTACTTTCACGTAGAAACAGGTGCCATTATGTACACCTAATGTTTTCTATCAAATAAGATTTAAGGGGCTGGTGGGATGGCTCAGTGGTCTAAAGCACCTACTTAGAGCAAGCTAAGCTAAGCAAAGCACAGGGACTGCGGTTCAA
>NW_004524805.1:378838-382097 GCF_000260255.1 Octodon degus
TTTTTTGCAGAAACGGGGATTGAACTCAGGCCCTTGCGCTTGCCAGGGAAGCGCTTATTCCTTTGAGCCATCTCCCCGGCCCCATAAAATATATTTTAAAATAGCAATAAATAGTTTTTTAAGGCCAGATAGTTCAGCGGGGCCAGGGTTCTACCCTGGTGCCTCATGTGGTACTGGCCCTGCCCTTGGGCGTGCTGAGCAGGCGATGGAGTCCAGGCGTGGTGGTGCATACCTGTAATCCCAGCAGTGGGGAGGCAGAAAACAGGAGGATCATTATGAGTCAGAGCTGTATAATGAGACCCTGCACAAAAAGCAACAACAACAACAAAATGTTTTTTTGTTTGTTTGTTTGTTTCTTTTTGGCAGAACCGGGAAACTGGTTAAAACAAGTGAACTGGTAATTATTCTATTATCTATCACATGGCAGTGCTATCTCAGCTGGCAAGAAAATTGGCACCCACCACACTATTTTTTTTTTTTTTTTTGTATTTTAGTACAGGGTCTCACTACACAGATCGGACTCATAGTCATCTGCCTATGTTCAGCCTTCCAAGCGCTGGGATTACAGGTGTGTACCACCACACCCAGTCTTGATTGGCTCAGTGCACCCCAGGGGTGGGGCCAGCACAGTGTGCTGGGGATCAATCTCCAGGCCCCTGTAGCTGCCTAAGCAGGTGCTTTAATCTACTAAGCTATCTGGCTGGCCCTTATTATTTCTCATTATGGAAATCATTTTTGTTAAATACATTGGAATTTCAGCCTGTGAATTTGGTCTGGCTTTTAAAAAAACATTTTGTTGGGGTCGAGGAGATGGCTCAGTAGAATAAGTGCTTCCCTGGCAAGCACAATGGCCTGAGTTCAATCCCTGGTTCTGCCAAATAAATAAATAAATAAATAAATAAATAAAATTTGCATATAAAATAAAATGATTTCTTTATCTCATTACAAATTTGCAGTCTAGCTTATTTTTCTGGGAAACACCAAATGGCAGATGACGCCAGCGCAGTGGGAGGGGCTGGAGGCCCCTGGGGCCCAGGCATGGGAGGCCCCTGCGGCTTCCACGGAGGCTTCGGCAGTGGCCTTCGAGGTTGCAGGCGCTGCAGAGGACGGGCCAAGGCCATGGGGTTCGTGGCCATAAAGCTGAGGACAAGGAGTGGATTCCTGTCACCAAGCTGGGCCGCTGGTCAAAGACATGAAGATCAAGTCCCTGGAGGAAATTTACCTTTTTTCCTTACCCATCAAGGAGCTGGAGATTATTGACTTTGTTCTGGGCATATCCCTCAAGGATGAAGTTCTGAAGATCATGCCTGTGTAGAAGCAAACTGGTACTGGCCAGTGGACCAGGTTCAAGGCATTTGTCGCTTATTGGGGACTACACCGGTCATGTTGGCCTGGATGTAAAGTGTTCCAAGGAAGTAGCCACTGCCATTCATGGGCCCATTATCCTGGCCAAGCTCTCCATTGTCCCTGTGAGGAGAGGCTACTGGGGAAACAAGATTGGCAAGCCCCACACTGTTCCTTGCAAGGTGATGGGCCTCTGTGGCTCTGTGTTGCTGCATCTGATCCCTGCCCCCAGAGGCACTGGCATTGTCTTAGCCCCTGTGCCCAAGAAGCTGCTGCTGATGGCTGGTATTGATGACTGCTACACTTCTGCTAGGGGCTGCACTACTACTTTGGGCAACTTTGCTAATGCCACCTTTGATGCCATCTCCAAGACCTACAGCTATCTGACCCCTGACCTTTGGAAAGAGACTGTGTTCACCATGTCTCCCTATCAGGAATTCACCAACCATCTTGTGAAAACCCACACCGGAGTCTCTGTCCAGAGGACTCAAGCTCCAGCAGTAGCTACAACATAAAGGGTTTTTACACAAGAAAAATAAAATGAATTAAGTCTAAAAAAACCCCTACAAATTTGCAGTCTAAATTAGCATAAAAGGGGCTGGAGATAGAGCTCAGTGGTGGCACAAGTGCCTGCGTAGCAGGTGCAGAGTCCTGAAGTTGATTCCGATACCTGCCCCCCTGATAAATGTGACATTACCGGCATAAAATGTGACCACATTACCTTTGCTTCAGTAAGGAATTAAATGGGGTGGTTTTCAATATAAATACAAATAATACTTTAAACAAGATACTGATTCAATTTAGGAAGTTATCCTTGGCTTAGCTTCTTAAAGTGACATGTCAGAACCTGGGAATCTTTTTTTTTTTTTAAATATTTATTTATTTTTATTTATTACATTTATTTATTGTGTGTGTGTGGCCAGCTCAGCCCACCAGGGGGCGGGGCTGGCTGGCATGTGGTGCTGGGGATCGAACCGCGGTCCCTGTGCTTTGCCAAGCTTGTTTCAAGTAGGTGCTTTAGACCACTGAGCCATCTCTCCAGCCCCAGAACCTGGGAATCTTGAATTTCACTTCTTGGTGGCAACGGGCTCCAGCACCACTATCATATCTATTACCTGGGACACAGTATGCACAAAGGAGAAAAGCATAAATCCAAAATAGCAAAATTATTCCATAAACCATGATTCTGACAAGATCAGAATCTAACTTTTTCAAGAGAGTGATAATGAATCTTACATATATTGGGTAGACCATAGGTTTCTGTCATCTTTTTTTTGGTTGTACTAAGGATTTAACCTAAGGCTTTTCACTTCACATGCTAAGCAAACACTCTACCACTGAGCTACAAAACTTAGTCCTATTTTATTTATGTATGTAATTTTTTTCTTTTTTTTTTGGTGGAATCAGCACTTGAACTCATGACCTTGCGCTTGCCAGGCAGGCATTGTACCACTGCGCTCTATTTCCTGCCCACCCTTCTAATTTTCAGACGGGTTTGCTAGTTTGCCCAGGCAGTTCAAGTGCAGTCTTCCTGCTTTAGTCTGCAAAGTAGCTGGGATTGCACACTTGCTCTTCCCTGGCTCCACCATATCCTTCTTGATCTCACTTGCATTTTTTCTTTCTTTTTTTTTTGCAGAACCGGGGACTGAACTCAGGCCCTTGCGCTTGCCAGGCCAGCGCTTATTCTACCGAGCCATTTCCCTGGCCCCCAATCTCACTTTCATTTCCAAAAGGATAATCATCTTTATTCACCCATTAGTCTTCCTAAGCCATAATGACATGTTAGAATGTCATTTGAAATACTTAGTCCTTTAGGACAAGTAAGTAGTTTCCCTACTCTTGATAAATGCACAGCAGCATATTAGTTTATAGTTTATGTGTACACTTACCATAAAGGACAAGGAGTAAAGGAAGA
>NW_004524805.1:382275-394677 GCF_000260255.1 Octodon degus
AGTTAAATAAATGTTAAATAACTTAACCAGAGTTCGCACAATTCTAACATGGAACTGTTCAATTTCAGATCAGACTGATTCCAATTCTTATTTCTTCCATCATGCCATCTAACTGCTTAAAGTCATCACATAAGTATATATGTTTTCTTCTATCATCTGCCCTGTATTTGTGTTCCTGTAAATAGTTTACTGAAATTTAAACTCAAGAGGAAAATAACAGTTCTACTGCTTCATACAGTGCTTTAATGATACTTTAATAATAATGTTTTCAAGTTTTTTGATTGATAACTTTGTAAACAGTCTGGTAGTCTGTTTACATAAAAATGAATTTAAAAAACAGGAAGTAATCAGAGTTATGTTGTCATGGTTATATCCCAAAGAATATCCTAGAAGGAAAAATTATGTTATATAAAGGGAAAAATATTGAAGAACCCTATTAAAGGTTTGAGGACTTGTTTTGTTCACTTTAGTTATTTGAGATTTATAGTGTTTGTTGTGATAGTGGTGTTGTTTTTAGTAGTTACAAATAGAACATCAATAGTGTGATTTAGGGCCTTGTCTTTCATAATTATGAATTCTTCTGGTGGAATTCATATTGTTCTTTCCCTCCTATTAATGATAAGATTTAAATTATGTTTCATTTTTTTTTAACTTATCAGGATATGGTTATACAGGCTCTGCAGAAAACTAATAATAGAAGTATAGAAGCAGCAATTGAATTCATTAGTAAAATGAGTTATCAAGATCCTCGGCGGGAGCAAATGGCTACAGCAGCTGCTGCCAGACCTATTAATGCCAGCATGAAACCAGGTGATTAATTAAGCATTCTTTTTGTAGTCTATGTTATGATAGTTTTATGGCACTTGAGTATGTCAAATATTTGGTCTTAGAAATTGTTAAAAGCTAGTTAAAAGTTAGTTGAAACTCTCAAATTAAGATCATACTGTTATAGTGTGTTATAATGAAGTGAATTTGAGATGGGACCCTCACATTTAAAAGTTAATACATAATTCTTATAAGCAGCAGTCCAGGTTGAGAACTACTTGATTGGTTGTATTGTAGCTGAAACACATTGTTTTTCATGCCCAAATACCATCGTTAAAACTCCTGGGTTCTCCCCCTTTATGTTTTTTTTTTTTTTTAATATTTTGAGAGCAGAATGCATTCATCATAGAATATTTAGACAATGGTTAAGCAGAAGAAAACACTGTGTGTATGTGTGTGTGTGTGTGTGTGTTCCTGAGGACTGAACCCACCACAGCTTTCACACTGAGCTATATACATCCTCAGCCCTTTTTAACTTTTTTTTTTTTTTTGTATTTTGAAATAAAGTCTCTTGTAAGGTCACTAAATTGTCTAGATTGGGTTCAAACTTTTAGTCTTCCTGCCTCTACCTCCTGGATGGCTGGGACTGTAGGCTAGTGCCCCTGTGCCTGGTCAATCCCACTGTTAACCACTGTATTTTGATATGTTGCTTTTTTGGGGAGGTGGGGGGTTCCCAGGGGAAACCTGAGTAAGTTTGTATACAGTTTACTTCTTTTTTTTTTTTTTTTGTTATAGGTATTGAACTCAGGACTTTGCACTTGCCAGGCAGGTGCTTAAGCCACTAAGCTATCTCCCTGGCCCTATAGTTTGATTCCTGTTAGGTCAAAAAATGGTATCATACCAAATCCTACCTTAATCATTTGTTATACCCTGTGTAAGTTTATTTTTTTTAAATATTCTAAAACAATTTCTATTTTTTTATGTGTTTGACGCTGAGGATTGAACTCAGGACCTCACATATGCTGAGCATATGCTTTACCTATGAGCTATATCCTCAGCCCTACAAAACTATTTTAATAGTTCCATATACTTTATTTAACCAGTCTCCCATTTTGGTTTTCTAACTTGTATATTCAAATCTTTTAGCGGAACTGGGGATTGAACTCAGGCCCCTGTGCTTGCCAGGGAAGTGCATATTCCACTGAGCCATTTTCCCGGCCCCCCCTTTTTTTTTTTTTGGACTGGGGATCAAACTCAGGACCTTGCATTTGCCAGGTAGGCGCTTATATTGCTGAGCTTCCTCCCTGGCCCAAATCCTTTATATACCTAATGATTTTCTTTTTTCTTTTTTTTTAAGCGGAACTGGGGTTTGAACTCAGGCCCTTGTGCTTGGCAGGCAAGCACTTACTCTACTGAGCCATCTCCCCAGCCCCCCTAATGATTTTCTAAAAATAAATTTTAAATATTTGGAAAATGTTTATAGTTTCTCATAGATACTGCTGTCTGGAAAGGTGGTGCTATATAAGCTAGGCATGGTGCCCACACCTATAATCCAGCACTCTGGGGCACCCCAGGCAGGAGGATGACAAATTCAAGCTCAGTCTGGGTGATTTAATGACTTACCAAGAACCTATCTCAAGAGTGGAGGCAGGGACAGGGATGTGGCTTACTATGGAGCCCTAGGTTCAATTGCCAGTACCTACCCCTCCAAAACAGGAGGTACCAACTTGTGTTTCCCTTGTTAACAATAAGAATGTCAAATATTTATAAAGCCAGTACTGTCTATTATTATTTTTTGTTTAATTGATAATACTGTCTCATTTTACATTCATATTTCTTTGACCTAACATGTGGTTGTTGTTTTGTGTTTTGTTTTGTTTGCAGTATTGGAGATTTAACCTGAGGAGTGCTGAACTATATCCCTAGTTGTGTTTATTTTTTTATTTTGAGACAGTCTCTCCTGAGTTGCCCAGGCTGGGCCCTGAATTTGTAGTTCTCCTGCCTCAGCCTCCTCAGATAATGGAAATGTGCCACTATGCCCAAAACAGTTTTGTTTCTTTGTTTCTTCTTCATTTGTTTGTTTGGTGAGAGAGATTAAATTCAGGGCCTTGCATGTGCTGATAAATATATGATCTACCAATGAACTACACCTCGAGCCCCTTAGTGGTTATTTTTGAAATATCATCTTTTATGTCTTTGTTAATCTTGTATTTGTTTGTTTAGTGACTCATGAGAGGTCTTTATTTGTTCTTTTAGTCAACAAATTTTTATTGATCAACTGCTCTTTCAGGCCCTTTGCCTGACATTGAATAAGTTCTGCCCTTTTGTAGAGTTTACATTTCTAGTAATGGGAACACAAAAAATTGAACAGACATTTGTAGAATTACTGCTGTGTATAAATGAGTAGAGAATTACATGGTACTGTAAACTTTTTTTTGCAGACCCGGGGATTAAACTCAGGCCCTTGCGCTTGCCAGGGAAGCGCTTATTCCACTGAGCCATCTCCCCAGCCCCTGTACTGTAAACTCTTATAAGAGGGATTTGGATCTAATCAAGAACAGACACAATAAAAGTTATGATAAAGCTCAATCTTTTTCTCATAGGCTTCTCAGGATGAGTTCATAATGCATTACACCAAAGAACAGAAAACTGTCCTGAAAAAGCTGATATCTGAATAAAGATAAGGTTTACAGGGATGGTTCATATGAGGCTCTTATGCATGGCTCCTTCACCAAATTTTGATGTTACAGAGAAATAAAAGTTACATATAAAATATAAGTCCATGTATTTTATTATTAGATTTAACAGGCATCTGATTGTCAGATTTCTGTAAAAAGCTAAGTATGGTGGTATAAGCCTGTAATATCAGCTGCTCCTGAGGCTGAGACTGAAGAATTGAAAGGACAGCCCAGGCAGTTTAGCAAGACTAAACTTTTATTTTTTTGTACAGGGTCTCACTATGCAGTTTGAACTCATAGTGATCCTCCTGTGTCAGCTTCCTCAGCACTGGGATTACAGGCATGCATCACCACGCCTGGTTTCAGGGCTCGCACAACATGTAGTACTGGGATTGAACTCTGGTCCTTGTGCTGCCAGGCAGGTGCTTAGATCACAAAGTTATCTCCCCAGCCTAAGGCTCTTATCTTAAACTACATAAAGATTAAAAAAGGGATGGGGCCTAGCAGTGTAATGCCAGCACTGAGGCAGGAGGATCACTGCAAGTTCAAGGCCACCCTGGGATACATAGTGAGTTCAAGACCTGCCTGAACTACGTAGCAAGATCCTGTCTCAAAAAAACAAAGGGGGGTTTAGTGGTGGTGGTGGATTCGTGGTAGAACCTTTGCTTAGCATTTATTTGTAAGGCCTTAGATTCAATCATCAGCACTGTCAAAACAAAAACTTTTTGTGGGGTCTGTAAACATCCTCACTTCTTTCAACTTCTGTACTTACCACTTAACTCGTAGGAGGCCAGTACCAGTTTTTACATTAGCACCAGGTAATGCTTTGAGATAAAAGGCCTAAATGGGAATAGAAGAAAAGTCGTATTATTTTTTATTTATTTATGTTTTGGCAGAACCAGGGATTGAACTCAGGCCCTTGCACTTGCCAGGCAAGCACTTATTCTACTGAGCCATCTCCCTGGCCCCTGTATTATTTTTTTTTATTTTTATTTTATTTTTTTTTATCATAAGATAATCAGTTTACTTTTTATTGAAGTAAACTGCTGAGTTTTGAATGGGGTAAAAGTGGGCCAAATTTATTTTTTTTACAATTGTAGTGCAACTATTTGAGACATTAGACATTTAGAATCAAGCATAAAAATACCAGAAGGTAGGGGTTGAAGACTGTCCAGAACAGTGAAGAGGAGAAAATGAGTTTAAAGAAAAATAAAAAAATGAACTCTTTCTTTTAGTAGGGATGAGGTCATGGAAAACCTAAAATTAAAATCAGAATCAGCCAACCAAACAGAAAGCTAGAATAAATTCATATGCAAATCATGCTAAGGTATACAGCATACCTTAAAAAAGCTTTTTCCAATTAGCATTTATCTCTGAATTACCTTAACAATTTGCTGTATCTGCTTATAGTCAGTTATTACTTCATTATCTTTGGCTTAACAGGAAATTATATAATTTAACATTTTAACAGAGAATGCTATTATTTCCTCAACATTGATAATGTTTAAACATAGCATCCACACACTCATCAGCTGATGCTTGAGAGAATAGCATACTGTGATATATTACAAATAATTCCAAGATTAGACAGTGATCAGGATTACTGTCCTACAAAGTTTAGTATGAAATCACTGCTCAATTTTACTGTCAGAATCTGAATGTAACCCTACTATTTTTATTAGAAATCAGAATGAAGTAGTAAAATGTTGTACTAGTGGCTGGTGGAAATGATACATTACATACTTTGATAACAGGATTCACATTTTTGTTGAAATTTTTTTATGTTATTAATGCTGTTACTTTCACTTGCAAGTGGACTAGCTGGGAAATACAAAGACCTATACACTTGATTTTGTAAAATCAAGTTTATCGTCCATCAACTTACTTATAATGAGCCAGCCTTCCACAGACATAGAATTTTATGTCCTGTATGTCCTGGACCAATATGTCTTATTGGTAACATTTTTTATTAAAACCTGAGCATAGTCAGGTTGTCTTAGTCTTAAGGATTTCTGGATTTCGTCCTTGAAGTAGGTCAGGATCTTCCCAAGGCCTTGGGCCTCGAATATTCTTCCAGTCTTCAAAAGCAGAGTCCTTTATTTTCTCGTATTCTGACTCTAAAGGTACTTTATTCATTTTCAGCTTTTTTTCCAATTCAGGATCAACTTTAATCTTCACAGCATCATAGCGGATTTGTGAGAACTCACGGAGACCAAAAGAACCTCCAACAACCAGCAACAACATGGGGACTCCGTAGCGTAGGGCCTTGTTCTTTCGCAAAGCTCGCATCGCTGCGGGCGGGAACATGACCGAAACTTGGGCCCGCTCGGCGCCCACTTACACCTCAGCGGCTTCCGGGTGGGGCGCTGCCCAGCCCTCCTCCTACAAGGAAGTTTTTTTTTTTTTTTCTTTGTTCTTTTGTTTTTTGGTTGAACTGGGGATTGAACTCAGGCCTTTGAGCTTTCCAGGCAAGCACTTATTCTACTGAGCCATCTCCCAGGCTCCTTGTATTATTTTTTTTTTAATAGGAAAGACCTACACATGTTGAAAAGGTGATCGAATGACTCAGTTAAGAGGATGAAATTATATATTCAAGAGAGAAGGTTCCAATAGAGGAGGAGATAAGCGAGAAAGCATAGGATAGAGGTTGTTAGCTTTCAGTAAAGCTACCATAATAAAAGCAGAAAGACTTAGGTAGGAAGGTTAGATCAAGAAGTTACTTTTTGATTTCTTTTCTCTAAGTAGAAAACCATCACTTGCTATTAAGTATTGTGAGTGACAAGCTGGCAAGCAATTTGAGGAGACCGAGGATGGCAACAGTAGAGACTAAAGAAACAGTAGGATTTCTGGGCAGTGCTAAGGTCATTCAAAGATGCTAGTCATTAATTTATAGTAGAATCAGCCTCCTGTTATATCATATTTTCTGGCAGATATGGTTTGAATAAAGCAGATGCTCAAATTTCCCATGACAGGAGTTTTATTAAATAAGCACACAATAAGTTGAAAGATAACAATGCTAAAAGGATAGTTGAAGTCTTTCCTTAAAGCATACTTTTCTTCCTTTACCTTTAGTGATTTCTTGTTTCTTCCAAACTCCTGCCCATGACTTGGCTACCTCACAGACTTTATCTAATATTACTTTTCCCCTCATTTATTGTTCTCTGGCCATACCTGGTTTCTTTTCTTTTTGAAACAAGGTCTTGCTGTGTAGTCCAGGTTAACCTTGAACTTGCTGTATAGCTCAGCTCAGCTTTGAACTTGGAATCCTCCTGCCTCAGCTTTCCACGTGTTGGAATTATAGGTGTGCTTCACCATACCTCTACTATACCCAGCACAGGTTTCTTTTTGTTGGAGAATACCAAGCTTTTACTTCAGGACCATTACCCAGTTTTAGTTCCTATGTCATCACATAGAGAAAACTTTTCTGACTACTGAATTTCATTCTTTTCTGTTATCCTATTTTTCTCTCAACCCATTTCTGTCTTTCTCTATCTCATTTGACACCAATTATGCTTTACCTAAAGAATTTATTATGCTCTGAAATTACTTTATTCACTTGTTTATTGTCTGTGTGTTCCTCTGTGAATGTAGGTTCTCTGGGTCCAGGGAAGGGTATTATACATTTTTAAATTTTTCTTTATTTTTGATGTATTTAGTACAGTGTCTACAGGGTCTCAACTACACAGTTCAGACTCTTAGTGATCCTCCTGTTTCCAGCCTCCCAAGTGCTGGGATTATGAGTGTGTGCCACCATGGCCAGTCTCAATTGCCATCTCAGCGCACAGGGGCATGGGGGGCCAGGGCCAGCACAGTAGGCCAGGGATCGAACCCCTGGCCCTTGCATCTGCCTAAGCAGGCACTTTAATCTGCTGGGCTATCTGGCCGGCCCTTTAGGGATATTATCTTATTCACCAAAGCATTTGATTGCTTAGAGAAGGCCAGGTGTGGTATATAGTGGACACTCAGTAAATGTTTAATGAATAAATTGAAACTATGAAAGAAGAAAAGCAGTGCAGACGGGAGAAAGAAGTGATGGACCATGAATTTATGCTAGATCAAATGTGCCATAAAAACTTTTTTTTTTTTTGACCAGTCAGCCCATCCAGAGGGTGGGGCTGGTGCACCATATGGTGCTGCGGATCAAAGCACGGTCCCTGCACGCCTGCCTAAGCTTGCCTAAGCAGTCTTTTTAGACTGCTGAACTATATCATTGGCCCTCATAAACATTAATCTTGAAGCTTTTGATAAGGGGGAACTTCTGTAGTGGGGTTAATCAAAAGAGGAGGAATTGGAGAGTATGAACCTTGTATTACTCATTATGAAAGAAGACTAAATAAGAGAGATACCAAAGGACTAGGGATATAGCTCATTGGCACAAGTGCCTGCTGGCAAGCACAAGGTCCTAAGTTTGATTCCCAGTTTAAAAAAAAAAAAAGTGATGCCAAAATTTGAAATGCAATCTTAAGAATGATACTGCAGGCAGTGTGTTCTGCCTGCAGTGCTGGTGCATTAGAGGTCCATTTGGCCCTCACCATGCAGGCTTCTGCTTAGCACTCACATTACCAGAGTCCTCCCGTGAGTCTCATTGGCCTTCCTGCTTGAGTTAGAGTGGAAGGAGAGAATCAAATCACTAAAAGATAAGAATAATGTATAGTTCTTCCATGTGGGTGTTAAGATTGATCATAGGCCTTAGTTTAGATCAAATGACAGAGTTGCGCATGAATGAGAAAGGGAGTAGGAGCTCACCAGGGCAGGGGAATGGACCTGGCTGTCCAAACAGGATGAGCTACAAAAGCTCTTTTTTTTTAATTTTTTTTTTTTACATTTATTTAGTGTGTGTGTGGCCAGCTCAGCCCACCAGGGGGTGGGGCTGGCTGGCATGTGGTGCTGGGGGATCGAACTGCGGTCTCTGTGCTTTGCCAAGCTTGTTCTAAGTAGGTGCTTTAGACCACTGAGCCATCTCTCCAGCCCCCTACAAAAGCTCTTGCTTCTATTGTTTATCATGCTGAGGATGGAACCCAATGCTTTGTATATGCCAGGCAATCGGAGATGGGTTTTTAAAAAGAATAATGATCTAAAATCATAAGTGGATAGCAGAGATGTAGAACCTTGTCTGTGGCCTGTTGATTTTTAAAGAAAACCTTAAGTGCAAAGGGCTGAAAAGAAAGTAACATCAACGGACAAAAAACTTTGTTTGAAAATGGTGACAGGAAAGTTTGGAATAGAAGTCAGTGACAGAAGAGCACTGGCTGATTGTGCAATAGATCAGTCTGGAAAGTGTGGTGGAGAAGTCTGGGAAGTAGAAGAATGCAGAGGACTATCACAGAGACACAGAACAACTTCAGGACTGTGGAAACTTGCATTTTAACTGATAAAAGCTAGATGCATAACATGGTTTATATGCTACAAGGAAATTAAGCCTGAGCCTGGTGACTAGAGGACTTGTCTGACTTGCCCAGAGTGAGGATTTTCCCAGAAGTAACAAATCGAAAAGCTGCCCATCCTACCTGAATTGCAGTGTTAAATTGTATATTCTGAATGTTTGCTGCTTTTTTCTCGTATGTGTTATTATATTTTCTTCCAGGATGATTGTGATCTTTCCCATTTATAGGTGTTGTTTGCTTTGAATAGTGATAGGTGTTTTACATATTTAGATATCCATCTCTGTCGTGCTTGGGAAGATCATCCCAAGAGGTACCCCCAAACTATTTGAAGGATTTTTTTTTTTTTGTTCCGAATGCCTTCAGGGCAGGTTTGACTGGCTTGAGTTCTGGGATCGAACCACAACAACCTGAGCCTGACTACTTTGTTGAAGCAGGCACTTAAAGAGCTGAGCTAAGGGGCAGGCCCCCAAAAGGGCAGCTGCCTCCCCGTCAGGGAATTGAACCCCAGTCTCCTGCGTGACAGGCGGGGATACTCACCACTATACTAATGAGGACGACCCCCCAAACTATTTGAAAGGTTTGTTCTTTTAGTGTTCATGTTGCTTTATCTTTAGTATTTAATCTTTAATCCTTCTGGAATGTATATTTTATAGTCTTCATACTAATATATTATAGCAGTGAAAGGAATTGCTCCTCTCCTCACTGAAGGTTCAGGTCTTTTATATCTGCTGAAGTAAATTGACAGTAGACAGATTAACACGAGCAAAAGCATTCAAATTTATGTATGTGGGAGCTATACGAAATGTAAAAGCACAGAGAGTGGTCAAATTGATGAGAATTAAATACCTTCTTCATAGAGGAGTGGGCAGGGGCACTATTTAGAAAATTAGTAAATGATTGTTAGAGATGAATGAACCCAACACTAGACAGCGGCTTCAAAGTTCTTCTGAGCTCTAGGTCTAGAATTTGCTTTTCAGCCACTTCTCCTGTGATTAATCCTTTCTGGTTAATAACATTTCTTGACAACTGCATTCCTTTTGGAAGAGAACTGCCTTACTCAGATAAGAAAGAATCAATGACTAGAGAGACAAGGACAGGGAGACCTTTGTTCCCAAGTGACCAAACTGTTGCATTTGAATGCTTTATTTTTTGGTATTGTATGTTTTCTTGCTTATTTCATAACTTGGAAATTCCATTAAAGACAGACTCTAAAATCCAAAACACATTTAAGTATTGCACTGATTATCCCTTGCTGACATGTTAAAATTAGTAGTTATATCTATCAAAATTATAAATGAACATACCCTCTAATTCAGTAATTTCTCCTCTAATAATTTTATTTACAAAAACAGTGCATATAAAATATCTGTACAGTATTAAAAATTTTAATTAATTAATTAATTTGGCACAGGGTCTTGCTATGCAGCTTAGATTCATAGTCAATCTCCTGTCTCAGCCTTCCTAGCACTGGGATTACAGGCGTGTGTCACCTACTGGGTTTCGGTAGCCAGCATGGTGCACCCAAGGTTCTAGGGCTGGCACGGCATGCAGTACTGGGGATTGAACTCAGGTTCTTATGCTGCCAGGCAGGAACTTAGACTGCCGAGCTATCTCCCCAGCCCTGCACAGAATTATTTCGGTCTTTCAGATGTCTTCCTGATGACATTGAATGTCTTCAGGAAAAAAAAAAAAATTGGTAGACTAAGGGACAGTCCAGGTAACATTTTGTATCTTGTAAATTTTGAACAATGACGGTTGTATTATCTAGTCAAAAATAATACATTTAAATGTAAAATGAGGGGCTGGTGAGATAGCTCAGTGGTCTAAAGCACCTACTTAGAACAAGCTTAGCAAAGCACAGGGACTGCGGTTCAATACCCCAGCACCACATGCCAGCCTGCCCCGCCCCCTGGTGGACTGAGCTGGCCACACACCCACACACACACACCCACCCACACACACATAAATAAAATAAAATAAAAATTTTAATTGTAAAATGAGGGCCAGGGAGGTGGCTCAATAGAATAAGTGCTTCATTGGCAAGCACAAGAGTCTTGAGTTCAATCCCCAGTGCTGGGGAAAAAAAAAAAGTAGCATGAAACTACTTACTGAAATCTGACAAAATTGCTTTTTTGCACTAAATTGAATTAATTAACATATGGTTTACTTTATGTAGCTTTTGTAGTGAGAACACAAAATCTCAGTAGTTTTCAAGAAGAAGGAAAGAACTACAATATATGAATGACAATGGAATACACATCTCTGACAAAAGTAAACAAAAAAGGGGGATATAAATGAAAGACCATAGCTACTTTCTCTTAGTTCAATGAGAAAAAAGTTTTGAACTAATAGTGTTTAGACAAGATATCATGTCTGCATCTTGTACTATGAATAACTACTACAAAGACAATCTGTAATATATTAATTATTGTAACTGTCCTACTAACCTGGTGTGGTTTTTTTTGTTTTGTTTTGTTTTTTGTTTTTGTTTTTTGTTTTTGCAGTACTGGGGATTGAACTCAGGACTCTGGGCTTGCCAGGCAAGCGCTTATTCTACTGAGCTATCTCCCCGGGCCTAACCTGTTTTGAAACTGTTTCATTGCTACTTCTCTCTCACTAAAATTATTTAAAAAAAAAAAAAAAGAGGGACCGGGAAGATGGCTCAGTGCAATAGTACTTCCCTGGCATGCACAAGGGCCTGAGTTCAATCCCTGGTTCTGCCAAAAAAAAAAAAAAAAAAAGAGGGAAAGAAGAACTAGAGTAAGGGAAAGGGAAAAGAAAAAAAATACGAGGTAGCTATACTACTAGTTCATCCTAGTTCATTGAAAAGGAAAGTTTGTGCTAATATTATTATTATTTTTTAATTTATTTATTTATTTGTGTGTGTGTGTGTGTGTGTGTGTGTGTGTGTGTGTGGCCAGCTCAGCCCACCAGGGGGCGGGGCTGGCTGGCTGGCTGGCATGTGGTGCTGGGGGATTGAACCGCGGTCCCTGTGCTTTGTTAAGCTTGTTCTAAGTAGGTGCTTTAGACCACTGAGCCATCTCACCAGCCCCTATGCTAATATTATTTGGAATAAATTTTTATGACCATATCTGAGTAACTACTCTGAAGATAACGATATGTAATATATTAACTATCATTATTCTTCTATTATATGGTGATGAAATTTTGTCTTTTTCCATTTAAAAAAAGAATATAATACATTGTTGTTAACAAATCACATTGTATGACAGATTTCTCCTCTCCTCCTTTTGATTGTTGGTCTCGCTATGTAGCAGTGTTTTTTAAAACATAATGTGCCTAATTTATTTTATCTTAAGTATGGTATCAAGGTGCATCATTTACCTAAAAATGTCTTGAGTTTATCCTTTATATCATAGTAGTATTCCATTACACATGAACACCATATTTTCTATGAGCATCTAAACTGTTTCCAAGATTTAGCAATTATAAATTGTGCTGCTATAAACATGGGTGTACATATATCATTGTATGTGTTTTTATTTCTTTTTCTTTTTTTGGATTTCACTTCTTCTTTTTTTCCATAATTTTATTGAGAAACAAATAGCAATGAG
>NW_004524805.1:395035-419579 GCF_000260255.1 Octodon degus
TGATATCCTATTTACAAACACTATTACAACAAATCCCTCTATTCATTAAGAGAATGCAACTATATATCTATCCTAACCATTTTGCATACACAAATACAAAATGGACATTCATCCATATCCCCTTTTTTATTAAGTTCCATTATTTGAATATTATAGGTGTGTTAACTCAGCAAAATATTCTTTTTTTTTTTTCAGTAAAATATTCTAAGAGTGCAGTAGTCCATAATAGTATTGGGTCTTCTGCTTCACTGGCAGTGTCAAAAATTGTTGACCTGAGTCCCCATGTTTTTATTTATTTTGGGAAGATACCAAGAAGGAGAATAGTTTGGTCAAGTGGAACATCTGTTTTCAATTTTTTTAAACATTAGTATCTCCATACTAATTTTCAAATTGGTTGTACCAATCTACACTCCAATCAACAATGGAGAAGGGTTCCTTTTTCCTCCCATCAGCATTTGTTATTGGTTGTTTTCTTTTTTTATTATTAATTTTATTGGTACATTTTAGGTATACCTAATGATTATATTCATCATAGGGAAATTGTACCTGTACTGTAGCAGATTGTTTGAAGTCATCCCTATTAATAGTTCTTGAAAGAGAACTGAGTAATGTTTGGGAGTTGAAATTCCAGATTAAATTCTCCAAAACTAAGAGGTTAAAAACATGATTTTTCTCTTTTATGATCATAGGAAATGTGCAGCAATCAATTAACCGCAAACAAAGCTGGAAAGGTTCTAAAGAGTCCTTGGTTCCTCAGAGACATGGCCCGCCTCTAGGAGAAAGTGTAGCCTATCGTTCTGAAAGTCCCAACTCGCAGACAGATGTAGGAAGACCTTTATCTGGATCTGGTATAACAGCATTTGCTCAAGCTCACCCAAACAATGGACAGAGAGTAAATCCCCCACCACCCCCTCAAGTAAGGAGTGTCACTCCACCACCTCCGCCAAGAGGCCAGACTCCCCCTCCACGAGGTACAACTCCACCTCCTCCATCATGGGAATCAAACTCTCAAACAAAGCGGTATTCTGGGAACATGGAATATGTCATCTCCCGAATCTCTCCTGTTCCACCTGGGGCGTGGCAAGAGGGCTATCCTCCACCACCTCTTAATGCTTCCACCATGAATCCTCCTAACCAGGGACAGAGAGGTATTAGTTCTGTTCCTGTTGGAAGACAACCAATTATCATGCAGAGTTCTAACAAATTTAACTTTACACCAGGGAGACCTGGAATTCAGAATGGTGGTCAAACTGATTTTATGATGCACCAAAATGTCACTGCTGGCACTGTGAATCGGCAGCCGCCCCCTCCATATCCTCTGACACCAGCTAATGGACAAAGCCCTTCCACTTTACAAACAGTGGGATCTCCTGTGTCTTCATCATATACAAATGGAAACATGCCTCAGTCTGTGATGGTGCCAAACAGAAATAGCCACAACATGGAACCTTACAACATTAACATCCCTGGACTGCAGACAGCTTGGCCTCAGTCATCTTCTGCTCCTGCCCAGTCATCCACAAGCACTGGACACGAAATTCCTTCATGGCAGCCTAACGTACCGGTCAGGTCAAATTCTTTTAATAACCCTTTAGGAAATAGAACCAGTCATTCAGCTAATTCTCAGCCTTCAGCTACGACAGTCACTGCAATCACCCCGGCTCCTATTCAACAGCCTGTGAAAAGCATGCGTGTGTTAAAACCCGAGCTACAGACTGCTTTAGCACCTACCCACCCTTCTTGGATACCACAGCCAGTTCAAACTGTTCAACCTAGCCCTTTCTCTGAGGGCACTACTTCAAATATGACTGTTATGCCACCTGTTGCTGAAGCTCCAAGCTATCAAGGTCCACCACCACCTTATCCAAAACATCTGCTACACCAAAACCCACCAGTTCCCCCATATGAATCAATAAATAAATCCAGCAAAGAGGATCAGTCTGGTTTGCTGAAGGAAGATGAGGATGAGAAAAGTTTTGAAAATGTTGATACTGGGGATAAAGAAAAGAAGCAGATTACAACTTCACCTATCACTGTTAGAAAAAACAAGAGAGATGAAGAGCGAAGGGAATCTCGTATTCAGAGTTACTCTCCTCAGGCATTTAAATTCTATATGGAACAACATGTAGAAAATGTCCTCAAATCTCATCAGCAACGTCTACATCGTAAAAAACAACTAGAAAATGAAATGATGCGGGTAAAACCTTTTGAAATACCTATTTTTATATCTGATCATGTATTTACTTGGTGTTTATTTTAAAATATTTTGCTCCAGTATTTTTCTTACTACTTATAACTAAATGTAATATATTAGTCATTTAAGTGAGCAAACTGTAAAGCACGTTTGAATATAGCATTTTATAGTATTTCAAAATTTACTCAGAATTTCCTATTTAAAAAGTTCTTGTGTAAATTAATTCTCTCTCTCTCTCTCTCTCTCTCTCTCTCTCTCTCTTTTTTTTTTTCCGGAACCAGGGATTGAACTCAGGCCCTTAAGCTTGCCAGGCAAGCGCTTATTCTGCTGAGCTATCTCCCTGGCCCCATCTTGTGTAAATTAAGAAAAATATAACTGTTTAGCCTACAAGTTTAGGTGTATGCTATCCCTTTTCATGGAAATTGTATTTTTTTTTAGGCTTACACATTATCTCAGAACATTAAAAGTCAACTAGGAATATCTAAATTATCTCTTGACCTACATTGGAAACATTTTTGTGGGGGATGGTGGTGTATGATTGTAATCCCAACACTCTGGGAGGCTGAAGCAAGAGGGTTGCCAAATTCAAGCCCAATCTGGATGATTTAGAAATACTCTGTCAAGATCCTGTCTCAAAAATATAAACTAAGGGTACAGGATTGTTGGGGATGTAGCTCAGTATAAAAGCTTTAAGTTAAATCCGTACAAAAAATAAATATTTTTTATATTTCATTTTAGATGTAATTTTTTGAGTTTATTACATAGGTGTAATTAAAGTGTCAGAAATTGTCTCCTTTCAGTTATTTACCCCATCTAATTTTATTTATAATGTCCTAGAAAAATATATCAAAATTATTCAGTAAAAGTATAGTATAAATAAGATCAGAGAAAGTAACTGCTTTAAAAGTTTGATCTATGTTGTGATTTTACATAGTTCTCTTTAGATGTTATGGCATAGTTTTTTTTTTTTTTTTCCTTTGGGTACCTGGAATCGAACTCAGGACCTCAAGCTTACCAGGCAGGCACTGTGTCACTGAATTATATCCCTGGCCCATCAGCATTGTGGGTTTTTTTTTTTTTTTTTTTTTAAGAGCAGAATATATTTATTGGGGGAAAGAAAGCTTCTGTCTTAAGAGAGAGAATACCAACACTGTTTTCATCATATGTTTGGAATTCAAAAGTTTAACTCCTAATCTTACATATACCACTCAAAATCCAAGAAGCTAAAATTTGTATTTTTTTTTTTTTTTGGCGGAACTGGGGATTGAACTCAGATCCTTGTGTTTGCCAGTCAAGCATTTATCCTACTGAGCCATCTCCCCAGCCCTAAAATTTGTAATTAAATTTCTTGAACTTACTCAAGAGAACTGTTCTTTTAAAAATGATTATTGTAGGGCCGGGGAGATGGCTCAGTGGAATAAGTGCTTCCCTGGCAAGTTCAAGGGCCTGAGTTCAACCCCCCCCCAAAAAAAAAATAAATAAATAAAAATGATTATTGTGGCTGAGTATAGTGGCCCATGCCTATAATCCCATCATTTGGTAGGTTGAGGCAGGAGGATTGTTACAAGTTTGAGACCAGCCTTGAGTACAAAGTGAGCTCAAGACCAGCCTGAACTGCAAAATGAGACCTGTCTCAAAAAGACAAAAGAAAAAAAAAGATTATTCCAAATCTGATTTTACCATATTGTTATTCTTACTATAAATTGAATTATGTTAAATGAGAAATACCATGATATTCTCTTGACTTACTCATACGGTAGTTCTTAGGATTTCTTACTAGTCTGTCTATATGTATTTTCTTAGTGTATTTTTCCTTTTTCCTCTTCACTTTCACTAATAGCTGATTTAAGCTTTTATGGTGTTGGAAGCTTTGCTGACTTCTGTAGCCTCCATTACTGTGTAGGCAAGTAAGATTTTAACTTTAAGAGAAACAGTTCGGTACTAAATCTGGCATGCTAGCTTTTCTTAAAGATTTTGCATGCAAATATGCATCCTAACAGAAGCATGAAATTGCTATATTTGAATTAGTGTTAAATTTCTAAACTTAGACCGTATGTTTCCAGTTGAATTATTTTTTCTGCATAGACCCTTTAGTTTTTTTATTAGTTAAAATAAACATTCCTTTATAAATGCAAATATTCCATATCTACTTAACTTTTTTTTTTTTTTTTTTTTTTTTTTGCGGAACCGGGTATTGAACTCAGGCCCTTGCACTTGCCAAGGAAGTACTTATTCTACTGAGCATCTCCCTGGCCCCCATCCTTATCTACTTAAAAGGGTTTTTTTGTTCGTTTGTTTTCATTTGCTTTTTCATCTTTGCAAGTCACACTGATTACTCTTTGAAATATTCCAAAATACCTAAAAGATATTGTCAACCAGAAAGATACTTTCAACCAGGTTGTTCCTTCTAAATGAGGTAGGAGAAACTCTTAGCATTTTGTGTTGGTGGAGGTCTGTGACTCCCATTCTTACTTTAAAGACCTAGGAAAGTAAAGACTGTCAGTATCTATAGTTTATTTCTTGAGGATAGAGTTGGTAGGTTATAGAAAGCATTCGTTTGTTGTTTGTAATCATTTTTAAGAATATATGACTAGAGTAGAATTTTTTTCATGAAGGATAAAATGTGAGGAAGAATACCTGAGGCCTAGGCATGTCATAAAAGGAAGCTTTAGTAAAGGCACCCTGATCTTGTAATTCGGGATGAAGCCAGGTATGTTGGCACATGCATATAATCCTAGCACACTGAGATGCTGAGGTGTGACAATCACAAATTCTAGCCTAATCTGGGAGTTTTAGTGAGACCCTGTCCTGAAAAGGTGGGGGTGGGGGTGCATGAAGAGTTGAAATTGCATGTTAACAGGTATTTGTTTTATTGCATATTTGGAAGCTATTTTTGAGTGTACTAGAGAACAGAAAGCTGCCTGTTACACTCTTTTTGATCTCAACAGCTGAATTAGCATATATACTGACCTTTCTTAAATTGTACTTCTGATTATCAGTTTTCTCTGAAATATATTCTAGATTTCTAACATGCTTTATTAAAAATTATTATGCATTTAACATTTCTACCATATGCCTGAATTTTTTTCTAAGCTATTTCTTTATATTCCACATTGAAGAAAATTCCTCATTTAACATTTCATTTATTTACCCAGGTTGGATTATCTCAAGATGCCCAGGATCAAATGAGAAAGATGCTTTGCCAAAAAGAGTCTAATTATATTCGTCTGAAAAGGGCTAAAATGGACAAGTCTATGTTTGTCAAGATAAAGACACTGGGAATAGGAGCATTTGGTGAAGTCTGTCTAGCAAGAAAAGTAGATACTAAAGCTTTGTATGCAACAAAAACTCTTCGAAAGAAAGATGTTCTGCTTCGAAATCAAGTTGCCCATGTTAAAGCTGAGAGAGATATCCTGGCTGAAGCTGATAATGAATGGGTAGTTCGCTTGTATTATTCATTCCAAGATAAGGACAATTTATACTTTGTAATGGACTACATTCCTGGGGGCGATATGATGAGCCTACTGATTAGGATGGGAATATTTCCAGAAAATCTGGCACGATTCTACATAGCAGAACTTACCTGTGCTGTTGAAAGTGTTCATAAAATGGGTTTTATTCATAGAGATATTAAACCTGATAATATTTTGATTGACCGTGATGGTCATATTAAACTGACTGACTTTGGCCTCTGCACTGGCTTCAGATGGACACATGATTCCAAGTACTATCAAAGTGGTAAGTGAACTCTTACAAAAAAATTTTTTTCATACTAATGTGATTTTTTAAAAAAAATGATTTATGCAGTAAAATGTAAGATGGTATCATCACTGGTTAGGAGCCATAAGACCTGGGGCAGGACTTTACTCTGCTGGATAAAGTAAGGTGCATTCTTCATGCACTGAGTTAGGTTGATTGAATGAAAGAGTCTTGTATTGGTTATTGACTGATTGATTGATTTAATTTGGTGTTTTCAGACAAGGTCTTGCTATGGATTCAAGCTGACCTCAAACTCAGTCCTTTTGGCCTCCTGAGTTCTAAATTTGATTGTTTCTAAATATTAACATTTGTAAATTAATCTCTTTATAAAATACATGCAGATTGACTTTTTTTTAATTTTATTTATTTATTTATTTATGTGTGTGTGTGTGTGTGTGTGGCCAGCTCAGCCCACCAGGGAGCGGGCTGGCTGGCATGTGGTGCTGGGAGATTGAACTGCAGACCCTGTGCTTTGCTAAGCTTGTTCTAAGTAGGTGCTTTAGACCACTGAGCCATCTCACCAGCCCCCAGATTGACTTTAAATGGACAGAATTTAGTAATTATTTATGGTTCTTCTTAAAAATAAGAACCTGGGCTCTATTTCAGTCTTTTGAGTAGGAATTTTCACAAGAGTACCAAATCATGTTAATGAAACTTCTGAGATACAACATAATCATTGTAATAGGTTAATTTCAGATACATTTCTATAGGCGACTCCTTCCAGTCATGGCTTTATTTATTTTATTTAATTTTTATTTATTTATTTGTGTGTGTGTGTGTGTGGCCAGCTCAGCCCACCAGGGGGTGGGGCTGGCTGGCATGTGGTGCTGGGGGATTGAACCGTGGTCCCTGTGCTTTGCTAAGCTTGTTCTAAGTAGGTGCTTTAGACCACTGAGCCATCTCACCAGCCCCCAGTCATGACTTTAAGCACCATGTAATATATGTCAGTGATTCTCAAGTCTTTCCATTCAAGAAATGGTCTTGAAATCACTGATTGTTTTCCTCCTGGATACATCTCCACATTGATTTTAAATAGGCCTTTCAAATTTAACAAATAGGCTGTTCAAAATTAGCACTGCCAATAGCGAACTTTTTTTTTCCTTTTTATGTATTTGGTTGTTGCAGGGTATTACTACGCAGCTTGGACTTGTGGCGATCCTCCTGCTTTCAGCCTCCCAGCGCTGGGATTATAGGCATGCACCACTGTGCCTGGACTCTGGCTGGCTCAGCCCGCCCTAGGGGCAGGGCTGGCGCAGCATGTGGTACCAGGGATCCAACCATGATCTCTGCACTTGGCTAAGCTTGCCTAAGCAGGCACTTTAGTCTGCTGAACTATCTCACCAGCCCCAATAGGGAACTTTTAACAACTATACTATATCTGCTACCCTAATAAATAGTACCACCTCCATCCACCTGGTTTTCCTGATTCTTTTGTTACCTATGCCCTTCATATTTAATCTATTAGCAAGTCATGTTACCCCACCTCTAAAATATATCCTGAATCTATTCACTTCTGTGCCACATCATAGTCCAAGCTTACATGTTGTAGCCTCTATTTTTTAATGTTTGAGGTATGTGGGGGTGTCACTATATTCCCCAGGTTGGTCTCAAACTCCTGGACTTAAGGGTCCTCCTGCCTCAACATCTTAAGTGCTAAGTACTACCAGAGGTGGCTTATAACAGCTATCTATCTCTATATCTACCTGTCTGCCTACCTACCTACCTATTATTTGCAGTACAGGGAAGTGAACTCAAGTCCTTTAAATTTTTTTTCTTACATTTTGAGACAGGATTTAATTAAGTCATTGAATTCCCCAGTTGGGCTGGAACTTGTGATCCTCCTGCCTTAGCCTCCCAGACTGCTCAGATTACAGCCCTGTGATATCACATACAGATTATAATGTCTTAATTATTCTGTTCTTACTTTTATCCTCTTATTGTCTGTTCACAACAACATGGCTAAAATGTGAGAAAAGGCCTCACTATGTAGTTTATGCTGGCCTTAAACTCACTATGTAGTCCATCCTGGCCTTAATCTAACAGTGATCCTCCTGCCTTAGTCTCCTGAGTGCTGGGGTTACAGATGTGCACCATCATGCCTGCTTGAAATTTGCTTTTTATAAGCATAAATCAGATCTTGTCACCTTCTTGCTTCAGATTCACCAGTATCTGTTCATGATATAAACCCATGTACACTAGATACTGCTGCTTTTTTAAATTCTTCCCTTTTTCAGCTATACTGTTCTTCTTTCTGTTTTTTGTGGAAAGCCTTGCCCTAACTTTCAAATGGTTGAGTGTTTCTTATGTTTCACATCCCAGCAAATGCCACCTTCTCAGTTGAGCTTGCTTGCCATCCAGTTTAATATTGCTGCCCAGTAACATTTATCTTGTCACTTGAGCAAGAGTCTATGTAGGATATTTCACCATGTCACACTGCCCCCAGCCCTGTTTTAAACTAAGAGACACTCCTCGGTTCAAGTCATCCTGCTCCAGCATTGTAATAAGTAGCTGGGACTGCAGATGCAAACCACCATTCCTAGACTTTTTGTTTTTCATTTTTTATTGTTTTGTGGTACTGGGGATTGAACCTAGTGCCCTGTGTATTGTATGTTTCATTGTGTGCTCTAACACTGAGCTATACACTTAGCCTCACCATCACTATGTTTCTTAAATGTGTATGTTTGTGTTGAGTTGTATATAAGTTGTCTGAGTGAAGAACTTTTTTTAAATTTTTGTCATTTGTTGAACAAAACACTAATGTACTTTGTTTGAAAATTTGCCCAGAATAGCAACAGTCTTGGACTGGGGAGATAGCTCAGTAGAATAAACGTTTGCCTGGCAAGCACAGGGTCCTGAATTCAATCCTCAGTACTTCCAAAAAAAAAAAAGTAACAGTCTTTTTTTTTTTTTTTTTTTCCCAGAACTGGGGATTGAACTCAGGCTCTTGCGCTTGCCAGGGAAGCACTTATTCTACTGAGCCATCTCCCTGGCTCTAGTAACAGTCTTAATAACATTTTTCCCTAATACTAGGGATTGAATCCAGGTCTTTATGCATATGAAGCAAGCCCTCTACCACTGAGTTATACCCCAACACTCTGAATAGTATTTTTAAGCCTAGCTGCTCATGACTTAATCATTTATTTTATGACTTAATCATTTAATACAGAGTAAATTACTGACTCTTACATTTTTCTTAGTGTAAAATTTTTTCTGTTGCTATCTCTGAAAACTGGTCCTTGTTAGTATAAACACAAGCAGTAGTTTTATACAGTTTGTCCTAAGGGAGAATGTCAACTCTAAATCAAGAAATGAAAAAATTAATTAAGGGCTGGCAAGATAGCTCAGCAGACTAAGCACCTGCTTTGGCAAGCACAGGGACCAGGGTTCGATCCCTTCCCTGGTCCTGCATGCCACGCTGGCCCCACCCCCAGGGTGTGCTGAGCTGGGTGACCAAGTCAAGGCCTAGTGGCGCATACCTATAATCCTTTTTTTTTTTTTTCATACCTGTAATCCTAGCACTGGGGAGGCTGAAAACAAGAGGATCACTGTGAGTCCAAGCTGCAATTTTTCACATTTTTTTATTTGGATATATATGTATAATGAAATATCTAACCATGAAATCCTGTACCAAATACATAAATGGAAGAAAAAAAGATTAATCAAAGAGACTTACAGACTTTATCTTTACTTTGTTGCTTTATTTTCTTTTTACTGTCCAGGTGACCATCCACGGCAAGATAGCATGGATTTCAGCAATGAGTGGGGTGATCCCTCCAACTGTCGATGTGGAGACAGACTAAAGCCTCTGGAGCGCAGAGCCGCTCGCCAGCACCAGCGATGTCTAGCACATTCTTTGGTTGGGACTCCCAATTATATTGCACCTGAAGTGTTGCTAAGAACAGGTAAAACATGTATTTATTTCATAAATAATTTTAGTAAGCCAAAACTTACCACTAGAATATGCCCTAATTTTTCAGGTTTTGGGAACGTATTGATCTCACAGTATAAATTGGTGATTTAATGTTAGTGCTAATTGTATGAATTCCAAGCATTTAAAAAGATTGTTTATAAATAACTATAATTTTGGTATCTTTAGGCTATACACAGTTGTGTGATTGGTGGAGTGTTGGTGTTATTCTTTTTGAAATGTTGGTGGGACAACCTCCTTTCTTGGCACAAACACCTTTAGAAACACAAATGAAGGTAAGGTATAGAACCTATACCAAAATAATTGTCACAAAATCCTATATCATATACCATTATTTATTAGTACAGGTTGAATATTCCCTCATCTGAAATGCTTGAGTTTGGGTGATTCAGATTTTGAATTTTTCACATTTTTTATTTGCATATATATGTATAATGAAATATCTAACCATGAAATTTGTTTGTTTTCTTAGTTTGTTTGTATGTTTCATGGTGCTGGTGAGGGAGCCCAGGACCTCATGCTAGGCAAGCATTCTATCATTTATATTTCATATATACCTTATGCACATAATATAAGGTTATACACCAAGTATAGTTTCTGCCACTCAGCATTAGCCCCTTGGACTTCATTTTCACTGTGCTGTGTCACATGAGATCAGGTATAGAATTTCCACTTGTAATGTCATGTGAGTACTTAAAAATGTTTCAGATTTCAGATGGGCATGGTGGCACATATCTGTAAGTAACCCTAGCACTTTGTGGGAGCTACAACAGGAGAATTGCAAAATTTGAGTTTGGTCTGGGCAGTTTAGGGAGACTCATTGCAAAGGCCCTGGTTCAAGCCCCAATATTTAAAAAGAAAGTCTTAAATTTTAGGCTATTTAATATACTGGAGATTTGGATAGGGATGCTCAACTTATACTTCAGTTAGAACACTTTAATCTGAAGTTAGAGGTTTGTGAAGATTTGTGATAATATTTGGACAATTAAATGTCTTTATCTTGTACTCTAAGTAACATTTAAATATAATAATATGCAGTGGATTAGCCATTGTTACCCTATGATCTTATTTTGAAATTTTTTTCTCTTTAAAATAATAATAAAACAGAATGAACCCAAACTGGGTGGCACATGCCTGTAATTCCAGCCCTTGGTAGGCTGAGACAGGAGGATTGCTGTAAGTTCAGGGCTGGCCTATGGTACATAGGGAGACCCTACCTCAAAAAATGTAAAAAACAAAATAAGAATCCACTACAATTCATGTATGAATTCTAATCTTTATTATCTCAACTATCACCGTATTATATTCACTCTCACACACTATACTCATATTTTATTGTCATACAGGTTTTTTGTCTTTAAAGGAGTTATTATTTCTCCTTGTCACCCACTGTTTCCTAGCTTTATTGTCTTTTGTGTTCATTCTAGCCCCAAACTACAAATATCTATATTTTCTCCTGAAAATAACTGTTGCCACTTAACTGAGAAGTTGACCACAATGTTGGCCATATATTGTTCTATTTAAAACCCTGTTATGTTTCCTTTGTACAAGGATTAAAAGAAAGATTTGCCCTCTGTTTTTTATTCATACCATTTCGTATCTCTGGAATATCTTCCCTCTCTTCTGTCTTCCACAACCCCATCTCCTTTCTGATGAAACATGCTTAGGGGGCCAGGGAGATAGCTCAGTAGAATAAGCGCTTCCCTGGCAAGCTCAAGGACCTGAGATCAATCCTTGGTTCTAAAAAAAAAAAAGAAAGAAAGAAAAAAACATGCTTAATTCTTTTTTGTTTGATTTGGTGTTTTGTTTTGTTTTTTAATTTTATTTATTTATTTATGGGGGGCAGCTCAGCCCACCAGGGGGCAGGGCTGGCTGGCATGTGGTGCTGGGGGATTGAACCGCAGTCCCTGTGCTTTGCTAAGCTTGTTCTAAGTAGGTGCTTTAGACCACTGAGCCATCTCACCAGCCCCATTGGCTTTGGTTTTTTGAGACAGGGTCTTGCTATGTAGTTCAGGCTGGCCTCGAACTCCTAGTGATCTCCCATCTCAGCCTCCAGTTAGAGGCATACACTACCACGCCTCGCAAAACCTGCTTAGCTCTTAATCATTATGTCTTGAGATGGCATCTCTTCTGCACCCCCCCAACTACTTATTTAAAATATTTTAAAACTTCTTTTAGAATTTTTTATAGTGGAGGTCTGCTGATAATAGATTTGATCAGATTTGTACAGTGTCTTCATTTTGCCTTCATTTTAGTTTTTATCATACATTTACATTATGTGTGTGATTGAAGACCTTGTGCTTGCCAGGCAGACACTGTGCCACTGAGACAAACTCCTGGTTTGAATGCTTTCTAAGACTGAAAACAAAGCAAGGATGACCAGTCTCACCAATATGTCTTATTAGCTAGTTTAATGATTGCAAAGGAAAAAAAACTTTCCTCATTCACATGTGACAATAATTCTGCAAAGCTTATAATAAGACTGAATAACAAGTTTAGTTAGGTTATGGGATATAAATATTACACATAAAAATCAATTGCACCGCCAAAAAAAAAAAAAGAAATTAAAAAAAATAGGGGCCGGGGAGATGGCTCAGTAGGATAAGCGCTTGACTGGCAAACGCAAGGATCTGAATTCAATCCCCGGTTCCGCTGAAAAAAAAAAGAAATTTAAAAATCAATTGCAAAAAAAACTGCATATCTGCATTCAATCAGGAAACAACCAGAAGTTAAAATTTTAATACCATTTGTAATAGTTCCTCCCCAAAATTCTTAGTTGTAAATCTTTATTTATTTGTGTGTGTGTGTGTGTGTGTGTGTGTGTGGCCAGCTCAGTCCACCAGGGGGCGGGGCTGGCTGGCATGTGGTGCTGGGGGATTGAACCATGGTCCCTGTGCTTTGCTAAGCTTGTTCTACATAAGTGCTTTAGAACACTGAGCCATCTCACCAGCCCCAGTTGTAAATCTTAACAGAATATATATATCATGTAGCTAAAAGATACAAAATGCTGCCTAAAAAAAAGCAAAGAAGAATTAAGTGAAAATGTGTACAGTATTACAATTTTTACAATCAGCTTTTTTTTTTTTTTTTCTTTCTTTTTTGGCACCAACATTCAAACTAAGCACTTCATGTTTGCCAGGTAGGCACTGTGCCACTGAGCTATATATCCCTGGCAAACTTATTTTAAAGAATTTAAGATGAAAAGGATAGTCCTTTATATTTCTTGGATATTGTTCTTCCTGAATGTCTGGTGTTTCAAGATTTCTTCTGTGAACTTTTTTTTATGAGCAGAATATATTTATTGAGGGGAAGAAAGCTCCTGTCCCAAGAGAGGGACAGGAGGGGGGCTTGAGTGGGTGAGCCCCTTTCTGTGAACTCTTTTGTCTGAATGAACTTTTTAAGCAAGATTTATTGGCTCTTAATTTTACCCAAAATGTCTTTATTTTACCATTAGGACATTATCATTTGAATCGTATCTTACTCTATTTCCTGCTGCTGTAAAGGAATAGCTGAGACTGGGTAGTTTATAAAGAAAAATGGTTTTGGTTCATGGTCCCTAAAGCTAGGAAGTCCAAGATTGAGTGCCCTCATCATGAGAAACTCATACTACTTCCTTAGCAGGGCAGAAGTTAGAAGTGAGGAGGTATTTTATAGAAGAGACAAAACACAAGGGACAATGCTACTTTGGTAATAAACCACTTTTGTGGTAGTAACCAATCAAACCAGTCCCTTGAGAGAAACAACTCAAATTCATTCCTGTGAGATATCATTAATCCTTTCATGAGATCCCTTCATGAAGGCAAATTTGAATGACAAGGTGCCTTTTTTTTTTTTTTTTCTCAGTACTGGGGATTGAACCCAGGACCTTGCACATCCTGGGCAAGTGCTCTACTGCTAAGCTACATTGCCAGATCTTTTAAACTAATTTATTTATTTATTTTTGAGGCGGGCTCTGGCTGAGTTGCTTGCGCTGGCCTTAAACTTGTGATCTTTTGCCACAGCCTCCCACATAGGTGAGATTTCAGATGTGGGTATCTGTAGCTAAAGGCCTTTACTCTCTCTTTAATACTATCATACTGGGGACCAAGCTTCAACCTGAGCTTCAGTGAAGCCAAGATTATAGCAGTATATTAATTGTTATATTAATTGTTAATCTCTCATATTCACTACCCAATTCTTTTTTTTTTTTTTTTTTTTCCCAATTCTTTATTTCAGTTCTTGCCACACTTTATAATGTCTACTTTTTTCTGTCCTCTATAATTTAAAAAGACGTGCAGTCACCCATATCTCTTAAGTAGTACAGCACTTATTTCTGGCCACTTTCTTTTTTCTGGCCACTTTCATTTAATTTGTCTTTTCCTTTCAGTATTGTAATCATATGTGTCCATGTATAGATTTTTTAGGGTTTACTACCCATATTGGTGTTTACTAATCATCTTAAATTTATAGGTTTATGTACTTTATCAAAGTTGGACAACCATCATGTCTTAAAATGTTTTTCTGCACTTAACTTTGTGTCTTCATAGGACTATAGGAATGCTAAACCTTTTGGTATATTCCCAAATTCCTGAGATTCATTTTTTTTCTGGCCTGCTCAGCAGGCCCTGAGGGTGGGGCTAGTGTAGCTTGTGGTGCTGCGAGGTCCCCTGCAACTGCCTAAGCTTGCCTAAGCAGGCACTTTAGACCACTGAGATATCTCACCCTGAGATTCTGTTCTATTATTATTTTTTTTTTAATTTTTTTTATTTATTTTTTTTTACATGGGGTTTCACTATGCAGTTCAGATTAACCTTGAACTTACTTTGTCACCCAGGCTGGCCTGGAACTCAGTGATTCTCCTGCCTCAGCCTCTGGAGTGCTGGGATTATAGGCATGTACTACCACACCCAGCTTTCTCTTTATATTTTAAACCCTTGTACTCTCTGTTTTCTGATGGCAGAAATTGTATTAATCTCTCATATTCACTACTGAACATTTCATCATGCTCATCCATTAGTTTTATTTATTATTTATTTTTTTCTTCAATAAGATTTTATTGGTAGATTTTAGATAGACATAATGATTACATTCATCATAGAGAATTTGGAGCCTGTGGTGGCTCACACCTCTAATTGAGCACTTCGAAAGCTGAGGCAGAACAGTCATGAGTTTGAGGCCAGCCTGGGCTACATAGTGAGTTCAAGGCTAGCCAGAACTACATAGGGAGATCATGTCTCAACAGCCCCTTAATGTCCCCAAACCAAAATAAACCATAGAGAATTTGTACCTTTACGTGATATAACTTGATTCTCCCCTCCCCCCAACCCTTCTTTCCCTCACTATTTACAAAAGCTTTTTTTCCATTTTTTCCTTCTTTTCTCATCATCCGTTAGTTTTTAGTAATTTATATCTTTAATCACTTTGCTAAGATTGTTTCATTTCTACACTGCTTATTTGTATTGGGAACACTTTTATAATGGTTGCATTCAATTTTTGTCAGGTAATTCTAACATCTGTGTCATCTCAACTGTCTATTGGTTGTCATGTTTTGTGAGTTGAAATTTTTCTGAATGCTGAGTAATTTTGAATTGTAATCTGAATATTTTGAATGTTCTATCATGGGACTCTCTATTTAAAACTAATGGAAAATGATGACATTGTTTTGGCAAGCATTAAAAGCTGGCTGAATTCAAGCCATAATTCCATTGTGTGTGCAGTTTCCATTTCCTGTCAAATTGAAGGTGTCTTGTTTAGGTAAAATAACTTCATTTTGCCATTTATCATTGTTTACCTTTAACCTTTTAGCACTGTATTTAGAGGATACCATTCCCTCTGCCTCTAACAGTTCTCTTGGCATTTTTATTACTCCTGAGTGTCCTTTATTCAAAACCAGAACAAAGATTTATTTAAGTTCTTTTTTTTAAAGCTTCTATTAGGTGTCAGGCAAGTAATAGAAAATACAAAGATAATTAAAGTATAGTTTCCTGTTGGGTGTGGTGGTACCATGCCTGTAATTCCTGTACTAGGGAGGCTGAGGCAGAAGGATAGCAAGTTCAGTGTCAGCCAGGGCAAGTTCCTGACCTTTATGGAATCTTTTTTTTTTTCTTTCTTTCTTTTTTTTTTTTTTTTTTTTTTTGGTGTGTGTGGAACTGGGGGTTGAATTCAGGCCCTTGTGCTTGCCAGGAAAGCACTTATTCTACTGAGCCATTACCCTGGACCTTTATGGAATCTTTACTTCAGTAGAAGGATAGAGACATAATAGCTACCCCAAAATACTAGAAATATGATCAAAGTAAATAAATGGTAGAGGTGAGGCAGCAAGAAATAGCCATTTTTACCAGCAGGGCTTAATAGAGGATATATAAATTTTTGAGTCTTGCAGTGTGAGTTGAAATTGCCTGGAATGAAGGAGATAAGATGAAAAGTTATTTTCTGGCAATGGTTCATTATTAAATGCAAGAATGATGAAATAACACAGTTTATTTTAAAAAAATAGTAGTCCGATTATGCTTTTTTATAAAAGTTGAAATATTTGTTCATCTTGCTAATTTTTATGAATTTTCTTCAAAGGTTATCAACTGGCAAACATCTCTTCACATTCCACCACAAGCTAAACTGAGCCCTGAAGCCTCTGATCTGATTATTAAACTCTGCCGAGGACCAGAAGATCGCTTAGGCAAGAATGGTGCTGATGAAATAAAAGCTCATCCATTTTTTAAAACAATCGATTTCTCCAGTGATCTGAGACAGCAGTCTGCATCATATATTCCTAAAATCACACACCCCACAGATACATCAAATTTTGACCCTGTTGATCCTGACAAGTTATGGAGTGATGATAATGAGGAAGAAAATGTAAATGACACTCTAAATGGATGGTATAAAAACGGAAAGCACCCTGAACATGCTTTCTATGAATTTACCTTTCGGCGGTTCTTTGATGACAATGGTTACCCATATAATTATCCAAAGCCTATTGAATATGAACACATTAATTCACAAGGCTCAGAACAACATTCAGATGAAGATGATCAAACTAAAGGCTCAGAGATAAAAAATCGTGATCTAGTATATGTTTAACACACTAGAAAATAATCATAATGAGAATTTGCAAAAAGGCCTAAAATACTGGGTTTTTTGAAATTCTGAGTAAAATTATGCAACTGGCAGAGCTATTTATGTGTGCTCTGTGTACAATATTTTATTTTTCTAAATTATAGGATACCCTTTTAAAATGTTAATTTATTCCAACCTTTTAAATCAGTAATTTAGAAAAAAATTGTTATACATAAGTTATGAACTGAATATTACAGTCAGTTCTTGGTACTTAAAGTACTTAAAAAATAGTGCTTTGTTTAAAAGGAGAAGCCTGTTATCTATTTGTATATATGAAAAATAATTGTAAAACTCAAGAGTTTTTGAAATTTTTAAAAGACAGTTTTAGTTTTATCTTGCTTTAACCAAATATGAGACATGTGCATATTTACAGAGCTCTTCTCCCCCCTTCCCCAATCTTGTTTTTGGTACAAAATAAATAAGCTAGAAAAATTAAGCCATCATTTTGCAGAGTGCTCCTAGGTTAATGGTAATTTGTATAAGTTGTAACCCAGAACTAAGAAATACAGGGTAGAAATAAAATGTTCATCATAAGGAAAAATAGTGCAGCTTATCTTTTCTCCTCTCCTTTGTGAAATACTTAATAGCTTTTTTCTTCTAGCTTTAAAAAAAATAATTAAAAAATACTGGCTTTAAAAGAAGCCAAAGCACTACTAATTTTCTTTCTTGGTATTAATGCTGCTTCCAATTTTAAAAGGGAACAAAGTTGCCATAAATCAAAAATTCTAAATATTAGAAACTAAGGTCTTTTATGGTTTTACTTTGAAATTAGAATGTTTTTCTACCATTCTAAGCCAAGAAATTATTTTCAGTTTATATAAAATTTTGATTATTTGTGGATAGTCACTAAATCCTCCACAGGGTGGGGGAACCTGAGAGGATGTAGTTTAGAGCACTTGCCTAATATGTACCAGGCCCTAGGTTTAGTTTCCAGCACCTCAAAAAAAGAAAAAGTAGGTTTCCTATATAGTCACTCATTCAGTTCTGTAGAACTTCTTTCATAACAGTGCTGCACATACAGATTGCTATTGGCAAAGGAAAAGATAGCTGTTTGGTAATATAGTATTATACCTAAGGGCCAATTAACTGGTGAAAAAAATAATTAACTCTTAACTGAGATGGCCATTAGTAGTTAGGAAACGTTACATAGTGGTCTTAGGTAACTTATTTAAGGTTAATTATGTTTTTCAACATGCCTATTTATATAATAAGTAAATGCTTAAGGATAATTGTGGTTTCATATAAAAATACATATAGATTGCCTTTTAGGAAGAATTGGACTCTGAACTTAGTAAAAACTAGTTTCTATTTTATTTACTTTTCTTAAGCTCCACTGAGATATAATTTGTGGATATGAGGACTAATTTAAGTGACTTTTTAATTCTTTTAGCTTGTTTCATATACAAGCTAATGGAAACCATGTGGTAAAGTTAAAGGCAAAGATGTTCCAGTTGAATTAAGGGTAGAGAAAAAACATTTTTTAGTTCACATTTCCCCATCTTTTGGAGGTGGCCCTCTTAAAAGCTTGGCTTACAAACCACTACCATGTACTGTGTTCCTTTAGAGTCACTACTGTTGAGAATCTGATAAAGGTGCTGGGCTCCAGTGCCCAGAAAAAAGGTACATACACACACACATACAAAATATTGCATGCAGTTTCGGGAAATCCTGGGCCTGATGAAACCTGTCAATGATTAGGTTAAAAGCCTCTGTCCCATAAGAAAATTGATATATTAAACAGAGAACTTTGCTTTTAATTTACTGATCAGTAATTTTTTTTTTTTTTTTTTTTTTAACCAGGGATTGAACTCAGGCCCTTGCTCTTGCCAGGGAAGCGCTTATTCTACTGAGCCATCTCCCTGGCCCCCTGATCAGTACTCTTAAATAATACATCTTTTATAAATACTGATAACTTATGATGTAGCATGTGATAAGATGACCCCATGCATGCTCCTCTCTTGTGGTACAAAACTAAGATGTTTTAATCATACCATTTTGAGGGCACTGAAATATTGAGCTTATAGGATTGATACAACAATATTTCTGAAGGATTTCAAATCAGAGAATTTTAACAAAATACTGTAATAAGATGGGAGTCTTCACTTCATGGAACATTTGATTAGTCCTACTCTATGCAAAACAAACTAGTACAAGAAGTTTTAGCTTGGTACTCACATAAAGTACTCTGTTCTTCTAGCTTCTCAGTCATTCAAATTTTCATTTTATAGTTCTACTTCTGAACTATGGTGCAATACAGTAGAAAATTAACTTTGTTACATTTATATTGTAGAAAAACTAAGGTGCTGTATCCTCCCTCTTTTCTCCTCTCCCAACAAAATCTGTACTGCTGCTGTTCTTCAAATATGATACTATAAATTTTGTATTCTTTTAAAATTTACTCCAACAGTTTAAACTTTTTGTCTTTGTCTGAAGCAGTATACAAGCCATTGGTATGTGCAGTTTAAATAGTTTGGATATAGTTATTAGCTAGTGTAATTCCCAAACTATATCCAGTTCTTCCAGTATGGGTCCTGATACTTCCAGGCCAAAAGACAATATAAAAATTTGATTGCCTTCAATTAAAATTGAGTGAAAACGTTAGTTCTATATATTTTCATTTTAAAGTGATTTTCTCATATAAAAAACTTGCCGTCTTTATTACACTTACCCCTTTTATGCATATCAATAGTATTTATGAAATATGCTCTACAATTATGTAACTGTAGATAACTGTTATGTATTGTCCAGTGGTGTCCTAAGGCAGGCCCTATTGCTGTGTTTTCTACTTATTTGTAATAGAAACTATAGAATGTATGACTAAAAAGTCACTTTGAGATTGACTTTTTTAAAAAGTTATTACCTTCTGCTGTTGCAAAGTGCAAAACTGTGAGTGGAAATGTTTTATTCTAACTTAATATGTTGGAAATTAGAATACAGTGGGAGGATTTTTAGATATTGCTGCTGCTGTTACCCAAGGTACTTTAGAAATTTTTCTTTAATAAACAAAGATCCCTTTGGTATTTAAAATGAAACATTTAGTCTGTTTCTTTTAATCTAAAGCAAAAAGTAATTTGGGTCAACAAATTGGTTATATTTGTAAAGCGCCATAATATATCCTTTTGTGGAAGGCACTATACAGTTTACTTTTATATTATATTGTGTATATAAGTATTTTGTATTAAAATGGAATCAATGGCAACACTACGGTTTTATAAATAATGCTTTGATAGACAAGAAATTACAGCTTTGCAATAACTAAATTGTTTTGCATACTTCTGAATGTAACAGATTGAATAATCAGCCTGTTTTTAATGAATCTATTTGTATTTTCCCAATCATTTCCTCTAGTATAATGTTTGCTGGAATAATAAAAAAAAAAAGCAAAATTTAAATCTTTCAGTTATGTGTGCAAAGCTGCATTTAAGTTGCTTATGTATGTTGATTTTTTTACTCAAAATTTTATTTTAATCTTGATCCTCACAAAATTTATGTCTAAAAATTTGATGCTTTGGATTAACACATATGTAACAATGATACTACCTAGTTAGGTTAAGGCAAACTGAATATAGTGTAACCCAGTAAAATGTTATCTTTTCTTTCTTTCTTTCTTTCTTTTTTTTTTTTTTTTTTTTTTTTTTTTTGGTACTTGGAATTGAATTCAGGACCTTGCACTTGCCCAGCTGACACTGTGCTGCTGAGTTATGGCCCTGGCTCTGATAAATACTTTTATTTAGTTATTTTAAAGAGCAAAAACTAGAATAACAAGAACAAAGACAGAAACAAGGCCATATAAGACAATACAAATGGTATAGAATTTCAGAACAAGAATAGAATAGTAACAATGGGTGTTATGTTTTGTTATCATCAAACTTGTTGCTCACTCTACTAGATTTAGCTATGCAAGACTGATCAATTAAACATTCACTCTTCCATTCAATACACCTTAATTTTTTCCTTGTTTTATTTAATTTATTTTAATGAGAGTATAATAATAGATACATTAAAAGATGGGGTGTGTGTGTGTCTATCTGTCTATTTTTTTTAGTTCAGGGTCTACAGGGTCTCACTACACAGATTGAACTCATAATGATTCTCTTTATTTTCAGCTTCCCAAGGGCTGGGATTACAGGTGCATGCCCCCATGCTCAGTCTCAATTGCTATCTCAGCATGCCCCAAGGGTGGGGCTGGCATGGCAGGCTGGGGATCAAACCTCTGACCCCTGTGTCTGCCTAAGCAGGTGCTTTAATCTGCTGAGCTATCTAGCCAGCCCAAAGATGATATATATTTAAAAGAACAAAATGAAAGGTGTTCAACTGCAGTTGTTACATTGTACATTGTTGTCCTCAATGTAGTTGCTCAGATTACACATAATAGCATATAGAATTAGTCAAAACTAATTGCTACTTTCAAAAAAAAACACTGATAGAAATTAGTTTTAAACAGAAGTTATTTTTTTGCAGAAGTTATTTTTAAAATCCTGATATTTATCCTTTTGTTTTAAAACCTTTTTTTTTTTTTTAATTCTATTTATTTGTGTGTGTGTGTGGCCAGCTCAGCCCACCAGGGGGCGGGGCTGGCTGGCATGTGGTGCTGGGGGATTGAACTGTGGTCCTTGTGCTTTGTTAAGCTTGTTCTAAGTAGGTGCTTTAGACCACTGAGCCATCTCATCAGCCCCAAAACCTTTTCATTTTTTTTTTTTAATTTTATTTGTGTATGTGTGTGTGTGACCAGCTCAGCCCACCAGGGGGTGAGCTGGCTGGCATGTGGTGCTGGGGGATTGAACCGCGGTCCCTGTGCTTTGCTAAGCTTGTTCTGAGTAGGTGCTTTGACCACTGAGCCATCTCACCAGCCCCAAAATCTTTTCATTATTAAACTACATCTAGGGGCTGGTGAGATGGCTCAGTGGTCTAAAGCACCTACTTGGAACAAGCTAAGCTATGCAAAGCAGAGGGACCACGGTTCAATCCCCCAGCACCACATGCCAGCTAGCCCCGCCCCCTGGGGGGCTGAGCTGGCCACACACACACACACTAAATAAATAAATGTTTAAAAATAAATAAAATAAACTACATCTAGTATCATTTACATTTCACAATTTTATTTATTTATTTATTTATTTATTTATTTATTTTGGTGGTACTGGGCATTGAACTCAGGACCCTGCACTTGCCAGGCAAGCCATTTTACAATTTTTAAAAAACATATTTTAAAAAGATTTATTTATTTGGTACAGGGTCTTGCTACACAGCCTGGATTTATAGTGATTTTTCCTGTCTCAGCCTCTCCAGTGCTGGGATTACAGGAATGTGCCACCATGCCCAGTTTTAGTGGCTGGCACAATGTGCCCAGGGTTCTAGGAACAACATGGCATGCAGTACTGGGGACTGAACCCGGATCCCTGTATTTGCCAGGCAGATGCTTAACCACCAAGCTATCTTCCCAGCCCTACATTTTACGATTTTAAAATATGAAGTTACTGGTTAAATTTTCCATTATTTACAATTATTCAATCACATGGAGTGCTAATCAGATAAAAAAAAATTTTAAATCAACTTCACATAATTTCCAAGCATTTATTTATTTGTGGGTTTTTTTTGGTGTTTTGAGGGTCTCAGTATGTAGTCCAGGCTGGCCTTCAACACATAGCAGTGCTGCCTTAGCCTCTCAAGTCCTGGGATTACAGGTGTGTACCACCATGTCTGGTTTACCATCATTTTCTTTCTTTTTTTTTAAATTAATTAATTAATTTATTTATTTTGTGTGTGTGTGGCCAGCTCAGCCCACCAGGGGGCGGGGCTGGCTGGCATGTGGTGCCGGGGGATTGAACTGCGGTCCCTGTGCTTTGCTTAGCTTAGCTTGTTCTAAGAAGGTGCTTTAGACCACTGAACCATCTCACCAGCCCTACTGTCATTTTCATATCTTTTTATTCTTACTTGTACTCCCTTGTAAATTTATCTTTGTCTACATGAGGCTATTGTATATATAGTGGACACAAACTACAATATTCCTGTGGATCTGTAGTTGGTGTTTTCAGCTGCGCCCAACACATATATCTGCTTATATGTGAAGAGAGGTTGCCAAATATCTATCTGAAGCACAAACAGCAACTGTCCAATAGACAGTCTTTCTTTATTCCTTTTAGCAATAGTTAGCCAAACATCCTGAACATCTTGTTAGATTCAGAATCTGGAAGGCACTTTGGGTAGTTTTCCTTAGTGAAGGAATAAGTTTACTCTCTAGGAAAACCTCCTAGAGAGGCTAAATAATACAGGGGCTGTTCTTGAATAATAGCCATTATGCTATTCCTTTTACCCCCATCCTCCAAGTTTTCACTGCCATACTAGAGTCCATGTTTCTCAGAATCTCTTGTCATTTGGGACAGCCATGTGAACAACTCTGGGTTGGACAGATGTGTTATATGTAAATTTACCTATACTTTAATTTGAAACTATGCTATTTGCTATTTCCCCCTTCCCACAGGATGGAACATGGACATGGTGGTGACTTAATTTTCTTTCTTTTTTTTTTTTTTTCAGAACCAGGGATTGAACTCAGGCCCTTGCGCTTGCCAGGGAAGCGCTTATTCCACTGAGCCATCTCCCTGTCCCCTAATTTTGACCATACAAAGTAGGAAAACACATTGGTGATAGTAGATTAACAAAATAAATAGAACTTGGTTACCTGAGAAACTAGAGTTGATTCCAGACTGATCAACTGCAGAATTTTGGAGGCAAAACTACATTCAACTCCCACTTGTTACTACTAGCAAGTCTAACAGAGTGTACAGTTTGTGTCAGTGTATATACAGTCCAACTTGCAAAACTAAAGATCCTGAAGTAGAACCAAGACCAGACAGAGTCTGGAGTGAAGTTGCCCCTTGGAAAAAAAAAAGAATGTCATGTAATGAGTAACCTACTTTCATTACATCTTGCCTGAAAAAATCCTAAATCTTTGGCTAAACCCTGAAGTACACTCATGCAAGCAGACTCCAAACATCTTATATAAGATTGATATTCTTAAAAAAAATTGATCTTTTTTTTTTCTTTTTTGGTACCAAGAATCAAACTCAGGATTTTGCACTGCCGGGTAGGCATTTGTGCCACTGCACTATGTCCTTGGCCTTTACTTTACCTAAGAATTAAAGAATGGAAATGACATTTTAGGTGCTGCCCAAGAGAAGAAGAGCCAAACCAAATTAATATATTGTTTAACTAAAACACCTCCAGAAACTCAAGAATCCAAAATATCTATAATGTACCATTTCTAATCTGAAAGTACAACCAAAAATTACCTGACATACACAAAAATCTAAAATGACTATTCTTAGAGGAAGAAAAAAAAAACCAAAAAACAGTAAGAGGAAGTTGTCTCCCAGATCCAATTTCCAACATTTGGAGTTGGGAGAAAAGGAGAGAGTTGTCGTGGCTCTTGCAAGTATGCACAGTAATGAAAAATTTTGTGGAGCTAGGGACTCAACCTAAGGCTTTGCACACATGAGGAAAATACTGTCACATAGCCATATCGCCAGACTATGAACAATATTCTTAAATCCATTTTATTTTTTTAT
>NW_004524805.1:419694-423375 GCF_000260255.1 Octodon degus
GTGGCCAGCTCAGCCCACCTGGGGGCGAGGCTGGCTGGCATGTGGTGCTGGGGGATTGAACTGCGGTCCCTGATGCGTTGCTAAGCTTGTTCTAAGTAGGTGCTTTAGACCACTGAGCCATCTCTCCAGCCCCTTAAATCCATTTTAAAGATAGGAAACCCTAGCAAAGAAATAAGGACTCTTAAGAAGTAACCAAGCTGGAGGTGTAGGTGGGCAATAGAGTGCTTGCCCATTATCTTGGTTACTTTTCTGTCATTGCCAGGACAAAATACCCGACACACAAAATTAAGTAAGAAAAGGTTTATTTAGCTCACAGTTGGTGGAGGTTTCAGTCCATACATGGCTGGCTCCAAGGCAGAGTGGTACATGGCAGAAGGCAGCAGTTCATGGTGGCAGAAAACAGCAAAAAGAGAAACAGCAGCAGAGAGCAAGCCTCTTTCCCTTATATTGCATTCAGGCTAACCAACCCAGGCTGGGTGTAGTACTCAGCTAGCACTGGATCATGAATTAATTACAAACTTTAGAAGCCTGCCCCATGATGGTATGAGGCTTTGGGGGGACACATAGACACAAACCTAACACCCACCATGTGCAAGGCTGTGGATTCCATGGAATATCAGTACTAAAAAGCAAAAAAGGTGCCTGGCACAGTGGCGCATGCCTGTAATCCTAGCACTCAAGAGGCTGAGGCAGGAGGATCCTTATGAATTCAAGACCAGCCTGGGCTACAAAGTGAATTCAAGGCCAGCCTGAACTGCATAGCAAGATCCTATCTCAAAAAGACAAAAGCACAACAACAAAAATAAAACAATAAAAGATATATAATATCTGATGCATCTGACAGAAGAATGGAGATGAAGCCAGACAGTGGCACATACCTATTCTCTAGTACTCTGGGAGCCCAAAGCAGGAGGGTGCCAAGTTTGAACCCAGCCTTCACACATTAGCAACTTAGTAAGACTGTATCTCAGAATTTTAAATATACCTTTTTTTTTTTTTTGTTCCTCATATTTTTTAGGGAAGGGTCTACAGGATGTTTGGGGTCTCACTACGAGATCAGACTCATAGTGATTCTCCTATTTATAGCTTCCTAAGTGCTGGGATTATAGGCGTATGCCACCACACCCAGTCTCAATCGCACCAGTCTCAGTTGCCATCTCAGTGCACCCTGGGGGCAAGGCCAGCATGGCAGTCTCTGGGATCGAACCCCTGGCCCCTGTACCTGCTTGCAGGCACTTTTTTTTTTTTTTTGCGGAACCGAGGATTGAACTCAGGCCCTTGCCATCTCTCCGGCCCCTTGCAGGTGCTTTAATCCGCTGAGCTATTTGGCCAGCCCTTGAAGACACTTTTAAAAAACTGAGGATATTGCTCAGTGAGAAGGCCTTAGATTCAATTATCACCACTGCAAAATTAAATGAACAAATGATCAAACAGAGATTAAAGGAGGAAAACAATCTGAAGATCATCATAGGGGACAAGAATATAGCTATGTGGTAGAACACTAGTTTAGTGTATGTCTTGGTCACCCTACCACTAGGACAAAATACCCAATACCCACACTATAAAGAGGCAACATTTATTTTGGCTCAAAGGTTAAGTCTGTGCTTGGCTAGCTCCAAGGCAGGAACAGGAAGGCAGAGAGGCTTGGAAGAGGGAGCTGCAGAGAGCAGCCAGGAAGCAGGGAGAAAGCTGGAACTAGCCCAGGAGGGAGATACTAGGTCACACTCCCTGTGACCTGCCTCAAACCAGCACCTATCTCCATAAAAGAACATACCAGTGGACTAATCTACCAATAGCTGTTGCTGAACACTGATTTAGGGGTTACTGCACTATACCTGGCTCTTCCTTGACTATAGCAACTAGTAAGGAATGAAGTAGTGTCTGTGAGCCACTTTTGGAGCTTTATCTTTATACTTAAAAGTCTTAAACGCAGGCATAGTAGGGCACACCTGTAATCCTAGCACTTGGAAGGCTGAAGCAAGATGACTGCAATGAGTTCAAGCCTCGCCTGAACTGTGTAGTGAGTACAAAGCCAGCCTGAATCAACAGCAAAACTCTGTCTCAAAAAAAGAAACAAGACAGAAAAAAAAAAAAAAAAACAAAAAAAAACCACACACACACACACAAACAAACAAACAAAAAACAAAAAAAACAAAAACAAGATCCTGTCTCAAAAAGCCATGAAAAATTTACATAAAACAAAATGCATCTGTTTTATGTGTACTGTTTGATGAGGGTTTTTTTTTCCAGAACCGGGGATTGAAATAAGGCCCTTGCGCTTTTGCGCTTGCCAGGCAAGAACTTATTCTACTGAGCTATCTCCCTGACCCCATGTTTGATGAGTTTTAGTGAGCATATATACCCATGTAACTATTTCTGCTATAGAACATTTTCTTCCCATCATTTCCCAAACATCTCCAACTGCCTCTTTCCAATTTCCTCTCTCTCATTTGAACCTAGCCTCAGGTTCCCACTGATCAGGTGTTACTACAGATTTGCTCTGCCTGTGGTAGAATTTCCTATAAACACTGTTACTGAAGTTGCTCCAGAAAGTCCAGCTGTAAAGAGCTCCCAGATTGTTTAAATTTCACTCATTGGATATTATAACCTTGTAGAGAGATGAAGTCTTGTAAAGTAAGAACCCTAAATAGAATTGGGCTGTTTTAGGGCTGGTGAGATAGCTCAGTGGTTTAAAGTGCCTGCTTAGGCAAGCTTAGGCAAAAGCTCAGGAACCACGGTTCCATCCCCAACACCACATGCAACACTAGCCCCACCCCCAGGGTGGGCTGAGCTGACCACAAATAAAATAAAATAAAATGTCTGTTTAAAAAAAAATTGGGCTATTTTAAGCCCTTTGACAACAACTCATTATCAGCCTCTGTGTCTAATTTAGTATTTTATATGACTGTTGCATAGACTGTTTTTTCCCCTGGTACTGGGGATTGAAGCACCAGGAGCGCTTTACCACTGAGATACGTCCCCACCTCTTTTGAGCGAAGGTCTCCTAAATTGTTCCTAAACTGGCCTCGAATTTGTGATCCTCTTCTAAGCCTTCCAAGTAGTTGGAATTACAGGTTTGTGCCACTGCAGCTAGTGCTTGATAAAATTTTAAAATGTAAGCAGGGGGTGGGGGCCTTGGAGGGAACGAACGGAAGTGCGGGTGACTGTCAGAGACTTCGCGGCCAAGCTGGGAACCGGGAGATGGCGGAGACCGACTCCAAGACCATGCAGGACCTCACCTCGGTGGTGCAGACCCTCTTGCAGCAGATGCAGGATAAATTTCAGACGATGTCTGACCAGATCATTGGAAGAATCGATGATATAAGTAGTTGCATTGACGATCTGGAGAAAAACATTGCAGACCTCATGACGCAGGCTGGGGTGGTGGAACTGGAAGGTGAAAACAAGATACCTACTACACAGAAAAGTTGAAGGTTGAGGAAAATTGCACTAAAATCTGGAACACCATTTTTCCAAGCCATGAGAAGACCAAATGGCTTTTTGCAACCTACCACTACGTGTAGACAGGTTTCATATTGTAAAGTGTGCATTCTTACCACGTCTTATAGAATTAGTTTCTAGAGTGATTTCCCCCCAGTTTCTCAAACATGGTATCTTTCCGTCTTGGAACTTGGTTGTGCTCATTAATAAACACTAAAACTTTGGCAGTTCCCATATAAA
>NW_004524805.1:423540-425648 GCF_000260255.1 Octodon degus
GGTGTGCCCCATGAAACATTTATCAATCACTGTATACTCAGTGTCAAACAATGTATTTAGCAAACAGCAACTGTGTTAATTGAACGGAAATATCTAAGAAACAAGACAGAAAAAAAAAAAAAAAAAAAAAAAAAAACAAAAAACCCTTAAAATGTTATGTTAGTCCATACAAATCTCTGATCTGTATTGAGCTTTGTCTGTGAATGAGACAGCCCTACAATCCTATAGGAAATTTCCTTGCCTTATTGAACACAATATTTGAATCTTTTATTTACTTATTGTAGAGACAGGTTCTTGCTGTGTTCCAGGCTGCTCTTGAACTCAAGATCTTCCTACTTCACAGCTTTCCAAAATGCTGCAATTACGACAAGCCTGTGGCATCACACCAGGCAATATCCAAGTCTCATGAAAGATTTCCCCACCTTTTTGTAGTTTGGGCTTGCTAAATCTCAAGATAAAACCGTGTTTATTTGTTTGTTGTTTTCACCCAAAGTCCTGCTATGTATTTCAGATTGACTTTGAACTCCTGATGTAACTGGAGCTGGCCTCAAACTTAGTGATTCTCCTGCCTCAACCTCCTGAGTGCTGGGAGTACAGGGTGTGTACTGATGTACAAGGTAAAAATATTTTCATTTGGGATCTGATTTTGAATTTGTATTCCCTGGGCATGATCATTCCTGATGGCTTGAAATAAACTATTTTCTTATTTTAGAATTTTTAGCTTGTGAGTTATCTCAGTTGTTTGAAGTGCCTGCTTGGGTTAACTCAGTCAGGTGCAGGGGACCACGGTTTGATCCCCAGCTCCACATGCCTCACCTGGGCCAGTCCAAAAAAAAAAAAAAGAATGCTACTACTAGAATTTTTATTTCTTTTTTTAAAATATTTATTTTATTTTATTTTAAATGTTTCCTTTCTTTCTTTCTTTCTTTCTTTTTTTTTTTATGGTCAGCTCAGCCCACCCTGTGGACGGGGCTGGCATGGCATGTGGTGCTGGGGATCCAACCGAGGTCCCTGAATGCTTGCCTAAGCAGGCGCTTTAGACCACTGAGCTATCTCGCCAGCCCCTAGAATTTTTATTTCTTTACATCAACGATATCATATTGTGTCCTTTGTCTTTTAAACTACAAATTGACTTTGTTAGTTAGCATTCCTTTGCATTCACAGAAAAGCTGAATTCTCCTAGTTGGGCAAATAATCTAAATCTCCTTAAATTGAAAGTTTTCTGTGCTCTATTACAATAAAGTTCATATCCACTGTGCTGAAACATTTACTTTTTATTTTAGGTGTGCCCCATGAAACATTTATCAATCACTGTATACTCAGTGTCAAACAATGTATTTAGCAAACAGCAACTGTGTTAATTGAACGGAAATATCTCCCCTGAACTTCTTCATTTTTCTTTGTTTTGCTTTTCTTTTGAAACAAAGAAATGCTGTGTAGTCCAGGTTGGCTGTGAACTCACTGCAATCCTTTATAGAGAACTGGAATGACAGGCATCCACCACCATGCCTGGCTCCAAAACTATTTTTATATAATTGTATATTACCTGACTGAGATGCTTAAATGTTAGAAATTCAGTTTAGATGTATTCCTAAAGAAAAACGTGTCTTAAAGGCCTCTAGTCCATGGGGGTGGGGGGAAGGGGATCATGGTAGCAAATGGAAACTGAGACAGGGGAAGTGTGCCCAACAGCACTATCTAGTACATATGTATAAATTGTGACTATATATATATATATATATATATATATATATATATATATTTGGTGGGCTGGTTATATCAGAACAGTGATAGCTGCACATGGTAGCGCATGCCTGTAAATCCAGCAATGGGGAGGCTGAGGCAAGAGGATTGTGTGAGCTCCAGGCCATAACGGGCTACAAAAAAGAGATCAAGGCCAGTCTGAACTACTTAGAGAAACCTAGTCCAGCCCCGCCCTGCAAAAAAAAAAAAAAAAAAAAAAAAAAAAGAGAAAAAAAAAAGACAATTAAAATCTTAGTGTAGGCCGATTGATTTTTTTTTTTTTTTTATTTTAATGATGGTTGTCACAACTGATACTTATTTGGCCTTTCATTTCTCAAGATCCCAGTAAATAAATAGAATGACAA
>NW_004524805.1:425748-428687 GCF_000260255.1 Octodon degus
AAAAAAAAAAAAAAAAAAAAAAAAAAGGGTGACAAGAAAAGAATATTCTGAGCTTGGCCTCATGGCCCTCTCCTGTAATCTTAATACTTGGAAGACTGAGTCAGGAAAATTCCGAGTTCGAGGAAGGGAGGGGAAGAAGAGAGGAAAGGAACTCACTTGCCAACAGCATCTTATCCTAGGCTCTATATTCACCCTTTTATTACTGCTCTGCCTTGACAGGCCACAGCCTAGGAACTCTGAGTCTAAATTCTTTTTTTTTTTTTTCTGTGGCGGAACCGGGGATTGAACTCAGGCCCTTGTGCTTGCCAGGGAAGCACTTATTCCTCTGAGCCATCTCCCTGACCCTTCTGATTCTAAATTCTGAAGCAGGATTTGTCATAAATGAATTGCTTGGCCCTTGAAGCTCACTTGCACAACAGACACTCTCACTGTAACCTCTGAGGCGTCTGGTGAAAACCAAATGGGGGGAAAATTGGGCAAGTGGTTGACACAAGAACAGAAGTAGGTAGTGCTAAAATCATTATTTGCCTCCTTTCACCGTAGCTACCAGCTGTGCGAGCGGCACAGTTTGCGCAGGCGCGCCCGGGCTGGCCACGCCCCCCGCGCTCCCGCCCCGGCGCACGCACGTCGGCCGGCGTCCTCGCTCCCGGGGCGTCGCCCCGCGTGTGCCGCGGTCGGCCAGGCTAGCCCGGCCCCGGAAGTGGCCCTGGCGCCGTTGCCTTCAAGTTCTTGGGAGCACAAGCGGCTCCGGGGCCTGCTGCCGGTTGAACTCGGCGGTGCCGGATCCGTGAGTGAGGGCGGGGGCTGCAGGCTGTGCCGGCCTCCTTCCTGGCCGCCGGGAGCCCCGCTGGGCCCTTCCGCTCCGCCCGGCGGAGGACGGTTTCCCGAGGCGCCTCGGGTGCGGTAAGTGAGCGCTCTGGGATCCCGACGCCGCGGCTCGGCGGCCGAGGGAAACGGGGTCTGCGCTGAAAGGCCAGTGCGCGTGGTGCGCAGGCCTGCTGGCCCCCGAGGTGTTAGTCCCTTGCTCTTGTCGCTGACACCTGTGGCTCAGGTGACAGCCCCCCTACCCGAGGAATCTTGCGCAGCCCGAAACTAGTCTGGGGCTCCTGTTCAGCCGGGCTCTAGGCCCTTGTCGTTAGAGATGTCACCGGGCGAGAGAACATGTTTTTAGTTCTCTTTTTACTGGTCCTCTCCGTGCCCACCTCCTCAGCACCCCAAATCCTCACCGGAAAATCCCGAAAACTTTTGACATTTTAATGTAGCTAGTTTGTTTTGTTGATGTGATACTGTTGAGGATGTTGCTTCTTACTTTGGTTATCCTAGAGCCCAAAGTCCTCAGGGAGTTTATCTACTTTTTTGTTTTGTTGGTATCGTTTAAAAAATTTATCTCTGGAAACATTTGCTTAATACAGTATATATTGTATAGGGAAGCTCCTTAAGCGGTTACTGAATCAAAACAGTTCTCTTTTAACTTAGAAGTGCTAGTTTTGTACCCGTTAGTAACTTTAACGGAGATGCTCCCTTTTCTCTTAAAAGCACTCATTTCTGACTTCCTCTTTGAAATCAAACTTTTAGGTACTACTGAAAAGATTGTTGATGTTCTAGAGTGTTAGGATAGATCTTTGCTTCATAGTCACAAAGTCAGAATGATAGTCACCTTAGCAAGTGTCAAGATACATTCTTGTACTGTTTCTATAGGCATAAATGTATCAGCATACAGCCCTACTTTTTTCTCTGAAGAAGGTAATTTTTGTAATTAGGCTTGTACCGAGAAACAGTAGGAGCAAAAGGCTTTGCCTTGTATTGACATTATCAGCTAGTGGCTTTTATTGTGCAGTGCTGATCAACTTTCAACGTTCCTAAACTGCAAATCTCTAGAGCTTCTTTATGTTGTTACTCAAGAAGCATTTATATTTAATATATTTATTACTGAACATGTTATGGAGTTACAAGGGATTCAGTATTGTCTTGAAACTGATACTACAAATGTGACAAATATTGAGGATGAGACAATCTTGTGGAATTCACTGTATTAACTTTGATGAATTGCTATGTACAGAAACAATGGTTTGAGGATTGTGTTTTTTAACTGTTTGGCTGTTTACAAAGATAGTGTTCTCAAATATGATCGGTGTTGATAACATGCTAAACAGATTTTGCTCGTGGTGCTGTGTTTATTTATTTTCCATTTATTTATTTATTTATTTATTTTTTTGTGGTACCTGGGATTGAACAAGCCCTTACTCTACTGAGCTGTCTCCCTGGCCAGGTACTGTATTTATTGATAGAGCTTCAGTATGATCTTTTTTTGTTACCGGGAATTGAGCCAAGAGCCTTGTGCTTGCCAGGCAGGTGCTGTGCCGCTGAGCTTATATCCCCAACTTGAATAAAACTTTTAAATTATATTTTAGTTGTGATACTCTTAACTCTGTTTGTTCAGGTTAAGTTGAAAATTTGCCAAATACATAATACAATGTGCTTTTAACTTTTTCTGGCAGATTTTGTTGTTGTTGTTCGGGAATAGAACTTAGAACCTCCTGATTTCCAGGCCAGTGCTGGGCCACTAAGCTACATCCCCAGCCCTGGCAGATTTCTTTTGATGCTTTTCTAAGTGGTAACTTTCTTGTGCTCAAGAATCATGATGATTATAAATGTAAGAAAAATGTATATCATGCTTTATTGGTCACTTGATTTACTGTGCTTATTCATAATCATCAGTGAGTGTACATTGGTGTATAGTTGCTTTCCTGCCCTATACTGGAACATTCTGAACATTTCCAACCTGTTATAACTTTTAACATTACACACATGGTGTGCTCAGCCACCTTCAGGAACATGCATATTTGGGGTTTTATGATCTGCTTTTGTATTAAGAAATTTTGCAGATAAATATTTTAAAAACATTTTCAGGCTTCTAAAATTGGTGTTGTGTGTGTGTG
>NW_004524805.1:428787-436044 GCF_000260255.1 Octodon degus
TTAATTGAACTTGGGCCCTTGCGCTTGCCAGGAGAGTGTTTATTCCACTGAGCCATCTCCCTGGCCCCTATATTTTAATATCTTATGTGTGTCTTTTCCTAAGCAAAGAAAAAAAGCCTAGAATAAATGAAATGATAGCCTTTCAACTAAACCTCAACCATTTAAAAGCCTTATTCTGCTTTATTTCTGTATTCAGTGTTTTATTTGGAACACAGTCTTTTTTTTTTTAATCTTTTTTTGTATTTTACGGAAGGGCCTACAGGGCGTTCAAGGTCTCACTCCTAGATCAGACTTGTAGTGATCCACCTGTTCACAGCCTTCCAAGAACTGGGATTACAGGCATCTTTTTTCATTTTGTCTTCAAAGAAATTTCTTGTAGCTCAGGAGGTACTTGAGGTATTTGTGAGTTTATAATCTGTGCATATTATGTTAAAAACTGTGATGTCAGTAGATTTTTTAAATTATATAGTAACATGTCCCTTTTAGGGTTGGAATAGGCAGGGCTCTCATTGTGCAGGGAGAGAATAGGAATCTCAGAATTTAAATATTTGGATTGGTCATCTTTGCAGTATTTTTGATTACTTTTTCCAAATCATAGAGGAAGAAAAAGAATTTTTTTTATTTCTTTGTGAGACACTACACTGCATCATAAAACTTGGCTGTAAATTTGAAATTTTACAATTTAATTTTAAAAGTTTGGGACTAGGGATATAGCTTAGTGGTTAAGCACTTGCTTAGCAAGAGTGAGGCCTTAGGACTGATCCCCCCGAAAAAAGTTACTCCTTAAAATTTCATGTTGTATCTTGCTCAGTTAAAATAAATGAATTAGTCATTAGCTAAATTATAATGCCCAAGTCTTATAAACAAAAAGGGAACTTCTTTTATAATAATGAAGAAAAACTTTGTTGTGAGATAGAGTAGCTTTGTCTGTAGTTATTTTTCTCTGTAATAATCAGTGTTACCAATACAGTATATGTTGAGATCTTATTTATTTTTTTAACTTTTAGTACAGGATCTACAGGGTAGTGATTCTCCTGTTTTCAGCCTCCCAAGTGCTGGGATTACAGGTGCACACCACTATGCCCAGACTCAATCAATGTCTCAGCACTCCCTGGGGACGGGGCCGGCATGGCAGGCCAGGATTGAACTGGCCACTGTGCTCTGCCTAAGCAGGCTGAGCTATCTGGCCGGTCCTGAGATCTTATTTTTATACATGTTCTAGTAATGTTGAATCAGTAGGTAGTGTTTATAGTTCATACTGATTAAAACTTTGTTTGTCAGCATTTTTTCAGATATATTTAATTCTTTATATACTGCCAGGTTTTATGCTAAGTACATCTGGTTTCTGTTATCTTACATTGCAGTTTTTATCAATGATATTGATAAAGAGAATTTCATAAATTTAAATTATTGACATTCAAGGAGAAGGTGTTTTAGGGTTAGAGATTATTATTATTATTATTTTTTAACATTTTATTTATTTATTTATTGTGTGTGTGTGTGTGTGTGTGTGTGTGGCCAGCTCAGCCCACCAGGGGGCGGGGGCTGGCTGGCATGTGGTGCTGGGGGATCGAACCGAGGTCCCTGTGCTTTGCTAAGCTTGTTCCAAGTAGGTGCTTTAGACCACTGAGCCATCTCGCCAGTCCAAGGTTTAGAGATTATTAAAAGGATGAGAAATAATTATTTCTGTTTTAACATCAGATGAATATAAGGCTGCTTTGATGTTATCAGTAAAGACCTTTTTTTGATAGTCAAGGATTTTGCAGGTCATTTGTTAACATGCCTTGAATTGACTACGTTTCTGTTAGTAAATGTCAGTCCTTTAGCCCTTAAGGTATTTTATTTGACTAGAAAAAAGTTCAAAATATAATCTCTAAAAAAGATTGGAAATATCTTTTTTTTTTTTCCTTCTGGCACAACCGGGGATTGAACTCAGGCCCTTGTGCTTGCCAGGCAAGCGCTTAGTCTACTGAGCCATCTCCCTGGCCTTCTGGAATATCTTATAGGAGTTTTGAATCACTAAATCATACCTCTGAAAGTTTTTTTTAAAGTAATAAAAAGGGAATAAAGATCCACAAAGACGTTATTAAGCAAATGAGGGAGAAATTGAAAGCAAGTAAGATACCTGGTATTTAAGCCCATTCTGATCCACAGCATATTTCTAGGCGCTGGCCCCAATTATATTCTAATACTGTTGTCCAAATTAGGTGTCACAGTAGAGCAGGGCTGGCTTCAGGACAGAAATGATAATGTAAGTTGTCATTCCAGCATGATAGGTATGAGGGTTAGGAAGTGGTCTGGGTAAGAAACTTGGTGATTAAGGCAAAAACCTTGGCAGTATTTATTCATTTAAATGTTTATAGAAATCTTCTGTATGCCAAACATGGTTCTGGGTGCTAGGGATGTATCACTTACCAGAAGAGGGATATGCTCCCTAAGCCATGGAGATTTTATTTTATTTTTTGTTTTTATTTATTTATTTTGTCTTTTTGAGATAGGGTCTCACTATGCAGTTCAGGCTGGATTTGAGCTGAGGCTGATTTCAAACTCACTATAATCCTCCTGCCTCAGCCTCCCAAGTGTTGGGATTACAGGCATGTACCACCATGCCCTGCCTTTTTTTTTTTTTTTTTTTTTTTTATGTGTGTGTGTGTGTGTGTGTGGCCAGCTCAGCCCACCAGGGGGCAGGGCTGGCTGGCATGTGGTGCTGGGGGATTGAACCGCGGTCCCTGTGCTTTGCTAAGCTTGTTCTAAGTAGGTGCTTTAGACCACTGAGCCATCTCACCAGCCCCTGTTTTTAACACTTCTATTAAAATGGAACATTATCAGTGGTTACGACTCTAGGGAGTCTATGGCATTGGGTTTTGTTTTTTTTTTTCCTTTTTTTTGAAACACACATGCTCAATCTTGAGTTATTTACAGACCTAAGTTCATAATTATATTGCTTCATAACAAATTACTCCATAACTTAGTGGCTTTGAGAAACACATACATATTATCTCACAGTTTCTTTGGGCCAGGAATCTGAGCATGGCTAAGTGGGTGCCTCTGATTCAGGTCCTCTCACAAAACTGTGATCAAGATGTCAGCCTGGGGTGAAGTCATATCAAAGATTCCACTGAAGGAGTGAAGCTCATTCACATGGTTGTTGCAGGATTCAGTGAGGGCCTCAGTTGTTCACCAGTTGCTGGCCTGAGTGTCCCTCCTTTTTTTTCCATGTGAGCCTCTGCGTAGGACAGCAAATAGTTGGTTTCTCTTTGAGTGGATCAACCAAGAGACATTGAGCTAGATAGAAATCACTCTAATACCAGAGGCGAAATCCTGTTATTTTTGCACACAGTACTTGTTACAAGCACACATGGGAGAGGTAATTGTACAAGATCGTAAATTCCAAGAGCAAAAAGTCTTTGTTGTTGTCTTGTTTTTTAAGGCAGAGATTAAATAGAGCTGTTACAAAGAATCCTCAGAAAGGCCCACTGTGCTTATCCATGGGTATTGGTTTTTCTCCTGTTGTATGTAGTTTTGTTTTGTTTTGTTTTTGTTTTTGTTTTTGTTTTCAGAACCAGGAATTGAACTTGGGCCCTTGCACTTGCCAGGGAAGCACTTATTCCACTGAGCCATCTCCCTGGCCCCTGTATGTAGTTTTCGTTTCTCCCACTCTTCATCTAATTTCTGTACTCACAATTCTGTTTTTCCTTTGCACATTGAAAAAAATCTATTTCAATGGCAAATTGATAATACCTACGTAGGATAATTCCTACTGAAAAACTAAATGCTTTTTTTGTACAGTGTGGGAAATTTACAACAACTCTAATTCTCTTTTTAACACTTTTATTTATTTATTTATTTATTTACTTGTATTTCGTACAGGGTCTACAGGGTCTCACTACACAGATCAGACTTACAGTGATCGTCCTGTTTTCAGCCTCCCAAGCACTGGGATTGCAGGTGCAGGCCACCACGCCCAGGCTCTATTGCTGTCTCAGTGTGCCCCAGCCGTGGGGCTTGCACAGCACACGAGAGATCAAGCCCCAGTCTCTGCATCTGCCTAAGCAGGCACTTTAGTCTGCTGAGCTATCTGGCTGGCCCTTACCACTTATTTATTTATTTATTTATTTATTTATTTCCGGAACTGGGGATTGAACTCAGGCCCTTGCGCTTGCCGGGAAGCGCTTATTCCACTGAGCCATCTCCCTGGCCCCAAACCACACAATCTTTTTTTTTTTTTTTTGAGGACCCAGGGATTGAACGCAGGCCCTTGCGCTTGCCAGGGAAGCGCTTATTCCACTGAGCCATCTCCCCGGCCCCCCTTATCACTTTTTAAAACAGAACAAAAAAGGAAAACTTCCAAATATACATATCAGTCTGTCTTGTCAATTTTAGAAAGCTGGGATAAAATGGGAAAGTGCCATTTTAATTTATCCTAGTTGAATTTTAAATATTCTTTTAATACTGAAAAGTGTATATCTCATCTCAGTTTTCTTTCTTTCATTTGTTCTTTCTTTCTTTCTTTCTTTCTTTCTTTCTTTCTTTCTTTCTTTCTTTCTTTCTTTCTTTCTTGGTACTGGAGATAGAATTCAGGTGCATGCGATTGCCAGGCAGGCACTTATGCTTCTGAGCTATCTCCCTGGTCCCCCAAAAATATATACATGTAACACAGCTATACAACTTTTTTCATCTGGACAAGTGTCAAAACCCTGCAGATAGGGTAAAATCGGATTGGTCAGGAAAAGAGACTAGTTCCTGTAAATTCTAATATTGCCTTTAAAAAAGGCTCATTTTTACTTTATTCAAATTTATTTTCATGGTTTTTAATCCCTCTTGATTAAAAAATCAGACTTTTGTAATTTGCATTCAAATTCTTGCTTCACCTTTCATAGACTAATATATGTTCAGCATATGTGCTTGGATATATGTGTATTTTTAAAAAATGAATGTTTATGTATCATGTATTTTTAAATTTAATAAAATGATACTTGGATTTGGATATTTTTTGATGTCTTAAGTTGTTTTTGACTTAACCCTATTTGGATGATATATCCATGTTGCTATTTGTAGAATACTGATTATAAGGTTTATTCATTCATAATACCTCTAAGTATTGCCAGATTGCTCTCCAAAATGCTTTGGCCAGTTTGTGCCCATGAGTTAGTTGTGAGTAGTCCTTCAAATTCTTTCCAGTGCTTAATATTGAATTTGCTAATTTGTTTTAACTTGAAAATGTAAAAGGTTCTTTTTTTGTTATCTGTATGTTTTTTAAAAGAAAAAAACAATTTCAAAACAAGGTAATAGGAGAGTGACAATAATTAATACATTGCATTTTGTTATCTTCAGAGTCATTATTCAGGTTACAAGATAATAGGCATGAGATATTGTCCAAACAGTATTAGCACAAACCTTTCTTTTCAGTGACTTAAGAGAAACTAGCTCTACTAGTTAATGTTTGAATTTTTTCTCTTTTTTTTTTTTTCATGTATTTAGTGCAGCGTCTACAGGGTCCCTCTACACAGGGTCTCACTGCACAGGGTCTGACTTATACTGATCCTTCAGTTTTCAGCCCCCCAAGCTCTAGGATTACAGGTATGCGCCACCATGCCCAGTCTCAATCCTTGCCTCAGCATGCTCCAAGGGTTGGGCTGGCATGGCTTGTGGTGCCCAGGATCAAACCCAGGTCCCTGTACTCTGCGTAAGCAGGCACTGTAATCCACTAAGCTGTCTGGCCAGCCCTTGAGTTTTTCTTTTGTGAATTGCCCTTTACTTATTTTTGGGTTAAAGTATTTTGTCCATTAGTGTAAGAACTTTATTACAGTAGATTTAGTGATTCTCAATCATTTTTACACTCCTGGGATAAACCCTTCTTATGTGTCTGTGTTGGGTGTATCTGTGTGTTTTGTGTATGTCTTTATGTGTCTATCTTAGGTGTATCTGTGTGTGTGTGTGTGTGTGTGTGTATGCGCGCATGTGTGTGTGCATTCTAGGTTAGCTTGTAAAACAGACTGTATTCTTTCGAAATTGAGGCAAACCCAGCCTCATAAAATGAATTTGGAGGAGGTGCATGTGTTGTTGTGGGGATATAGCTCAATGACAGAGCACTTAGCATACCTGGGTTCAGGCTCCAGCAGTTAAAAGAATGAGAGTTGACAGCTTTCCCTTTGTTTTCTGAATCAACATTTATGTAATTGGAAGAATTTCTGTGTAGAAATAAGGTTAAAAACACACGCTCGGGCTGGGGAGATGGCTCAGTAGAATAAGCACTTCCTTGGCAAGTGCAAGGACCTGAGTTCAATCCTTGGTTCCCCCCCCCAAAAAAAAAAGAAAGAAAGAAAAACACACCCTCTTTGTGATGAATGTAATCATTATGTATATTTAAAACGTACCAGTAAAATTTGATTGATTTTGTTTGTTTTGTTTTTTGCAGTACTGGGGATTGACCTTGGGCCCTTAACTTGCTAGCCAGGTGCTTATGCTGCTGAGCTATATTCCAGGGCCCCTGACTGATTTAAAAACAAAACACACCTGGAGATTCTTAAAGGTCTTTTATTAAAATTTCATAGTTTTAGGCTACAAAAAGAAAAAAAAATTTTTGCTTTCAAATCTGTTTAGTTTAATTTCCTTTTTTTTTTTTTTTTTTTTTGGCAGAACTGGGGATTGAACTCAGGCCCTTGCACAAGCATTTATTCTACTGAGCTATCTCCCCAGCCCCTTATTTCATTTTTTGTTGCTGTTGCTCACTACTGGTAATTGAACCCAGGGCCTTCACATTGAGCTATGGGTTGCAGTTTACTGCAGTACTGCAGTTTACCCCTCCCCTCCCTACTCGCCCCCCTTTCTCCCTTCCTCCCTTTCCCCTCTCAACCCTTCCCCTCTTCCTTCTTTCCCCCTTCCTCTCTTTCCCCTACCCCTTCTTCTCTTTCCCCTTCCCTCCTCTGTCTTTTGAGACAAGTTCTCTCTGATTCACTGTTGCCTAGACTGGGCTTGAATTTGCCATCTTTCTGCATCAGCTTGCCAGCATGCAGGAATTACAAGCATGTGCCACTCTATTGGCTTAGTTTTTTCCTCCTTTTTCCATTGCATTTTGTTTACTTAGTTCTCCTCCCCCCAGTCTCACCATAAGTTTTTTAGTTTAGTTTAGTTTTTTTGTTTTTTTTTAAAGTTAATTATCTTTTTTTTTTAACATTTATTTATTTGTGTGTGTGTGTGTGTGTGTGTGTGTGTGTGTGGCCAGCTCAGCCCACCAGGGGGCGGGGCTGGCTGGCA
>NW_004524805.1:436144-445385 GCF_000260255.1 Octodon degus
GTTTCATGAGTTACTCTAAGCTTTTGTCATTCCTTTATTTTTATTTTTTTAAATGTTACATATTTTTATTTTTTTCCATAATTTTATTGAGAAACAAACAGCAATGAGACAGTTTCAAATCAAATTAGTAGGACAGTTTCTTTTTTTTTTTAAACATTTTTAAAATTTGTTTATGTATTTTGTGTGTGTGTGTGTGTGTGGCCAGCTCAGCCCACCAGGGGGCGGGGCTGGCTGGCATGTGGTGCTGGGGGATTGAACAAGGTCCCTGTGCTTTGCTTAGCTTGTTCTAAGTAGGTGCTTTATAGCCATCTCACCAGCCCTTAGTTTTTTTTTTAAGACCTGAGCTTTGGCTTTATTGGGTTCTGGGGCTGTACCTGTCACTAACCCTGAGAACTTCCCCCCTTTTTCTTTTTTTTTTTTTTTTTTTTTTTTTTTTTTAGCTTTGGCTTTATAAATCTTTTCTGGGTTTTTGGGGTTTCCTTTTTATTTAAAGTTAACTTTTTTTTTTCTTTTTTTCTTATCTTTTTTATGTTTACTCTGTTGTCTTTTTCTAGCCCCCTTAGTCTATGACTTGCTCAGTTATTGTGACTCTTAAGGTAAGGGATGTGGTATGTCTCTACTGATGTGTTCATCTCCTCTCTATCATTTTGATATTGTGCACTTGCTGAAGTTCTTTTCTAAGACTCATCTTCTCAGTTGTGATTGTCATCATTTAACCTAAGGTGACCAAAGATAGCACAAGAGACCAGCTGCTCCATTGGCCACTGCTTTTATGAGCTTCCCCGTGCAGCCAGTCCTAGTCTTGCCCTGAACTACATTTCTGTCTCCATCTTATAAGTAGGTTTGTACTGCTGTTTTTGTTTTACATTGATGAAGGAGCTAGCAGGATCTCATTATTTAGTCTAGGCTGGCTTTGAAATCACTATGTTGCCCAGGCTGGCCTGAAACTTAGCAGTCCTCCTGTCTCAGCCTCTCGAGTGCTGGGCTTTCAGGAAGTTTTAATCATTTTAAACATCCATGCAAGGAGTTCATAAATAACTTTCATAGTTCTTTCACCACAGTGTTTCAGATTTCCTTATTTTAAATTCTCAAAGCCACAACCCTCCCAAATTCAAATAATTACCCCCTGAAAAGCATGCAGATACTCCTTTGAACTTCATTATATCCTTTATAGTTATTAAACAGTATCATTTACTATCTGACCTTTATTAGGTACCTATTTCTAATGTTTAATTTATATCCATACCCATATATCTATATCCTAGTAAATGTATAAATTATATCCTCATACATAGAAAGTTTTGGGGAAATGTATTTAGCATTTATTGATAACCCACTTTTTTCCAAGTAGTATGCTAAGTACCGTAGTCAGTTTATTCTTGACAGTATAACTCTTAGCAATAGCTACTATCCCAATTTTCCAGATTTAAAAATTCAGTCTTAGAAGAGTTAAGGGACTTGACCAGTGTGCCTGTTCTAAGATACATATTGCCAGGTGTGGTAGTGCATACCCATAATCCCGGCCCTTTGGAGTCTGAGGCAGAAGGATTGCCATGAGTTTGAGGCCAGCCTGAGCTACATAGTTCAAGACCAACCAAAAACTACATGAATAGACCCTATATCAAAAAGTGACAACAAGGGCTGGGGACATGGCTCAGTGGAATAAGTGCTTCCCTGGCAAGTGCAAGGGCCTCAGTTCAATCTCTGGTCCTGCCAAAAAAAAAAAAAAAAAAGTGACAACAATAACCACCACAACAAAAACTCACAAATAGTTTCTTCTAATTTGTATTGCTTCCAAAAAATAACACCAACATGGGTTCTTGCACTGTTTATTAGGACTGATGTGTCATGCATTGAGGATAGGTCTTTCAGCTTTCGGATACAAATCCTGTTCTCAAAGAACTTTGAGTAAGTAATCTATAGAGTTACATTACTGTGGACAAATTCCACGAGATGAAACTCCCAGTACAGTGCCAGAGGACATTAGAAGCTGGAACATTTATTTTGAACTGAAAAATTCAGGGAGTAAGCAGGGGAAAGACCTGCTTTCTGAGTGAGGATTAAGATACAGGAAAAGATAGAGGATAAGAAAATGCAATACATAGGATTAAGATACAGGAAAGAAAATGCTTCTCCAAGGAGGAAAATAGCAGGAGCAAATGTATCGGGGTGGAAAGTACTGTGTGTGTGATGGCAAGATTCTTGGGGAAGAGATAGAAAATGTACTTTTTATTTATTTTTTTAAATTTATGTGTGTGTGTGTATGTGTGTGTGTGTGGCCAGCTCAGCCCACCAGGTGGCAGGGCTGGCTGGCATGTGGTGCTGGGGGATCGAACCGCGGTCCCTGTGATTTGCTAAACTTGTTCTAAGTAGGTGCTTTAGACCACTGAGCCATCTCACCAGCCCCGAAAATATACTTTTTAAAAACTCTCTGATATTTGTTTTTAGGAGACATGAAATATGAAATGTTCTTTTTTTTTTTTTTTTTTCCAGTTTGCAGCTGAGCATGAGTCTTCTTATGATTAGTGAGAATGTAAAACTGGCTCGTGAATATGCATTGCTGGGAAACTATGACTCTGCAATGGTCTATTATCAGGGAGTTCTTGACCAAATGAACAAATATCTGTACTCAGTGAAAGATACATACCTCCAGCAAAAATGGCAGCAGGTGAGAACATTGGCTGTTGTATATATTAATGACTTAAGTTGTCAGAAGAGGTTTTGCTCAGTTGTCAGCTTTATACACAATTACACATCGGGAGTATGTGGTTTATTATATGGATTTGTATATATTATTTGAAACTTCATTAGTATTAGTACCCTTTTACCTTCAGCAGTATTATAAGCTTTACTTAATTATTCTAATTGCTGTAACAATACATTTTTTTAATGTAATGGTTTCTTGAATTTTTTTTTTTTTTATTTTTTTTGCGGAACCAGGGATTGAACTCAGGCCTTTGCACTTGCCAAAGAAGCACTTATTCTACTGAGCTGTCTCCCTGGCTCTGGTTTCTTTAATTTTAAAAATTACTTTTATCTAGTTTTGATTTTTACCTAAAATTAAGAGTTTACCTTATGTGAAGACATTGTCAACTTTAAGTGACAACTAAATCTCACTGGCACCATGTTCCTTTTCAAACTTTACAAAGTAGGTTCAGTCCAACTTGAGGAATGTTAGCCACTGAAGACCAACAGAAATTTTCAGGTGGAAACTAAAACTTACAAGTCCAGTTAAGGGTAGCACTTATTGTAAAGTTCAACCTTCATAAGAAGTAGTGGTCTTTTGAGCTGATCTTCTGTGTGTAATATTATATTGTAACTGTTTTTTGAATCTTATACCATATTTGTCTTTAATTCTTTGAGAGAACTATCTTGTCTGTCTGTTTTGAGACAGGGTCTTGCTGTGTGTAGTTCAAACTGGTCTTGAACTCACTGGCCTTGAACTCCAGCTCAGGCTGGCCCTTGAACTCCAGACAATCCTCCTGCTTCAGCCTTCTTAGTGTTGATGTCTCTTTGAACTTAATGTCTTTTCTTGAATCTCTCTTTTCATATCCTTTACATTACTGAAAAGCTTTGTCACTGAAGGCTTTTTAGACATTTTGTTGTTAGGACAGAGACTTAGTCAGAAAGCTAAGATTTGACCCTGTCAGCTGGAACCACCATCTCCAGTAATTTGCCAAAATGACTAACACAAATGGCAAGAGCAGGGGAACCCATATATGTTGCCCAGGCCTTTTAGAAAACATGGAGTTGTTCCTTTGGGCACATACATGTGAATCTACGAAAAGGGTGCTATGGTAGACATCAAGGAAATGGGTGCTGTGCAAAAAAGAATGCCTCATGAATGTTATCATGGCAAAATGGGAAGAGTCTACGTTATTCAACATGCTGTTGGCATTGTTGTAAACAAGCAAGTTAAGGGCAAGATACTTGCCAAGAGGATTAATGTGCATGTTGAGCATTTTAAACACTCAAAAAGTCATGATAGCTTCCTGAAATTATCAAGGAAAATGATCAGAAAAAGAAGGAAGCCAAAGAGAAAGATACTTGGGTTTAACTGAAGCGCCAGCCTGCCCCTCCCAGAGAAGCACACTTTGTGAGGACCAATGGGGAGGAACTTGAGTTATTGAAACCTATTCCCTAGGAATTCATGGCATAAACTGGGGATGTCGCTCTGTCATTCAGCACCTAATTGGCAGCTTAAGTGTTCTAGCTCCCACGTAAAAATAAAATCATCCTGTGTTGTAAGGGTGGCTTTCTTAGTTGAACAAGTATGTGGTGCCTTCTTATCTCAGAAATATTTGCAGCAGATTTTCATTGTACCTAGTTATTGTGTCTAGTCTTTACTCATCACTTTTTCTTGCTGAACGATATTGCTGAGGTATTGTGCAGGTGTATACCCAAATATTCAGATACTTATAAAATATTTATATTGGCTTAAAGATCCTGTAAATCATCATGGAGAAAAGATGTATCAAAATAAATGGAGGTCACTTCAGAAACAGATGTAAGTTCATTTCAGTTAAATAGTTTAAAGCATCAAAAAAAAAAAAAAAAAACCCAAAAACCCTAAGATTTGTATAATAACAATTGTAGTAAAATATAGATGTAATAAAATTTACCAATTTAACCATTGTTAAATGTATATATAGCTCAGTATATTAAATATATTCATAATATTCTGCAACCATTGCCATATATAGTTTTTTTTTTTTAAAGAGATTTATTTGTTTATTTATTTATTTTGTGTGTGTGTGTGTGGCCAGCTCAGCCCTCCAGGGGGCAGGGCTGGCTGGCATGTGGTGCTGGGGGATTGAACCGCGGTCCCTGTGCCTTGTGTAGCTTAGCTTGTTCTAAGTAGGTGCTTTAGACCACTGAGCCATCTCACCAGCCCTATAGTTTTTAAATTGAGTAAAAATTGCCTTTCAAAATACTGTGTGTGGGAACAGTAGCCATGGCCCTCCGCTGTCCCATGGCCATGGGCCTCAACAAGGGCCACAAGGTGACTAAGACTGTGAGCAAACCGAGGCACAGCTGCTGTCACAGACGCCTCACCAAACACACCACGTTCATGTAGGACTTGATCCGGGAGATGTGCAGCTTTGCCCCTTATAAGCGGAGCACCATGGAGCTGCTCAAGGTCTCCAAGGACAAATGCATCCTCAGGTTCATCAAGAAAAGGATGGGGGACACATATACACGCCAAGAGGAAGCAAGAGGGGTTGAGCAACATGCTGGCTGCCATGAGGAAGGCAGCTGCCAAGAAGGACTGAGCTCCTCTGGAATAAAGCTTTGCAGAAAGTTAAAAAAAAAAATACTGTGTTTGGATATGGATTAAGACATTTACACTTCATTGGGCTTTTTTTTTTTTTTTTTTTTTGGTATGGGGGATTGAACTCAGGATCTTGCACTTGCCAGGCAGGTGCTTAAGCTGCTGAGCTATCTCCCTGGCCCAAGACATTTACACTTTGAATCCATATTTTTTCCAACTAGACATTGTGACCCATTAGTTATGAAATTAGTGGATTTTGAATATGATTTTAAAAGTTAAATATAGAAACCAACAGAGGTCACATTGCAAACATTTTATTTTTGACAAACATTAAATTTGCAATTAACATTTCAATTTGTTATATGATTTGAATAAGAACTGTATCAGAGGGCTGGTGAAATAGCTCAGCAGACTAAGCGCCTGCTTAGGTAAGCACAGGGACCAGGATTTGATCCTGACACCACGTACCTCACTGGCCTCGCCCCCAGACACACTGGCCAGCCTCTGAGACCTGGTATAGTGGCACACACCTCTAATTCCAGTGCTGGGAAGGCTGAAAACAGAAGGATCACTATAAGTCCGAGCTGTGTAGTAAGACCCTGTACCAAATACATTTTTAAAAAAAGAATTGTATGAGTAACACAGTTTAACCCTAATGTTCAATTTATTTTATCAGAATTAATTTTGCATTGAAAATGAATTAATGAACCATTTAAAATTTTGACAGGAAATCTGGGTGTGATACATGATATTAAAGGATATATAAAAATATACATATATGATATCAAACTGGAGGTTTCAAATATCTCAAATAAATGTCCCGAGTTTAATCTTGGAGTGACTTGTTACAGAAATTTAAAGAGCTACATTCTTCTTTGAAACCAGGTGTGGCAGGAAATAAATGTGGAAGCTAAACATGTTAAAGACATCATGAAAACGCTGGAGAGCTTTAAACTAGACAGCACTCCCTTGAAAGCTGCACAGCACGAGCTTCCAGCTTCAGAAGGAGAAGTCTGGTCCTTGCCTGTACCTGTTGAACGAAGGTAAGTAGAACACCTTTAAGAAATTAGTTGCAGGGGCTGGGGAGATGGCTCAGTAGAATAAGCGCTTCCTTGGCAAGCACAAGGGCCTGAGTTCAATCCCCAGTTCCGCAAAAAAAAAAAAAAAAAAAGAAAAAAATTAGTTGCTCCAAGACACTGATTTGCATTGCTTATGCCTAGGAGGAGGACTAGTGGCTGAGAGCCATGAAATATCTTTTTATGAATATTGAATAGTATATCAGATGACTCTGACTGATTTCAGGTATTGAAATGTAGGTGGAAATAGGCCAAGAATAGACCTGAGTGAGTGACCTAAAAGTAATGGGCACAGTGTTGTCTCATGGAAGGAGAAAGAGGCTGGCAGTTGAAACATCTGGGTTCTGTTTCTATCTTTATCATTATCTATAGCTCTGGGAAAAATACTACTACCTTCTAGGCCTGTGATCTTTTCTTACGTAAAGTGCAGGAGTTAAGAGTAGCAGTGGTTCTCAAACAAGCATTCATAGAATACTGCTTTTTAGGTGTACTGCTAACATTGAAAAATGTTTTTTTTTTAAACTCACAGAAAAAAAAAATGATAAAATGTTCTGTTTTAGGGTTGTCTATGGCATTTCCCCCTATCTTCCCACTACCAAGTACCAGAAAATGCACTGTTTTTTGTTTGCTTTTTTTTTTAATTTCATGGAAACTTGAATGGATTTTATTCTTATTTTTTTTAAGGCTCTGTGAAGAATTTTCTTTTTTTTGGTGGAACCAGGGATTGAACTCAGGTCCTCGTGCTTGCCAGGGAAGCGCTTATTCCACTTAGCCATCTCCCTGGCCCCAGGAATTTTCTTAAATGAGCTTTTGAATTCTTCCATATCAAAAATGTCAGCATCTTCACCTGTTCCTTTACTCATGGAAAACATCCCACATTCTCTGGAGCCTATCAGCTTGAGTATAAACGATGTCCAAAAGGGCCACATCACTGATACTTGCACAGTTCTCCTCACACAACAGAAGCAAGTCCTGAGCCAAAGATTCTTTTCTCTCTTGAAGTTTAGGGTATGCAACTGGTTTTGAGACAAAAACCCCTAGTTTTTAAGATTGTCATCATTTCAGCCAAGGGGATTTTTTTTTTTTCTACAGTTTTATTGATAAACATATAGCAATGAGACAGTTTCAAATCAAATCGGAAGTACAGTTTCAACAAATAATACACTGCATATATTCTTCTTAGTGGTTAATTGCTGTACAAGATGTGGACTTGTGATCCTATTTACAAACACCATTAGAACAAATCATTCCAGTCATTAAGACAATGCAACTATATATCTACCCCAACCACTTTGAATACACAGATACAGAATGGACATTCATCGGTGTACCCCATTTTTCCTAAGTTCCGTTACTGAATATTATAGCTGTGTAAACTCAGCAAAATATTCTAAAAGAGTCCAGTAGCCCATAATAGCATTGGGTCTTCTGTTTAACTGGCAATGTCAGAAATTATTGACCTGAGTCCCCCACAGCTTAACTTAACAGCATGGCTTTATTTCTTATATTTCGTCTTCATACTTTTCTACTGGATGGTTAAGACCAAGGTAAAGCAGGACCTGTGCAACAAGAGTTGTAGCTTTTTGGTCTGAGAAGGTCAATGAAATGCCCTCAGGATTTGTCCTGAGATCCTGTACCTCATATTGTAGAACCTTTATCAGTGCAGCCATGTGGATGAGTCACGACCATTGCTTGGCCAATGTGCTCTCTGTGAAAGCCTGAGAGAGTGTCTTCTCCCCATGTGACTCTCCTTAGGCCCACTCTATGTCATCGATCACTTTCCTCTTTGGCCCCATAATCTTCTTGATCAGAAAATTTGGGACACTACCGAGGTACATGACGTTACAGTACAAGTTCTCATATGTCCTGAGTCTTAATTGACCTTAGAACAGCCAAGGGGATTTTTAAGATTGTCCTAATAAACTTGACCAGAATCTTATCATCTCTCTGGCACTGGTTGAGGATTAGGGTTCAACAGTCAATGAGATATAAAACCACACTTTAAGAATACTTAGGAGGCTTGTTGAAATGAACATTCCTCAGCCATAAAATTAAACTCAGGGGAAGGTGCCTGTAAGGAAGGACCAAGATTTTTTTTTTTTTTTTTTTAGGACCGAGCTTCTTAAAGTGCAATTTGTGATTCTCTCTTGTGGGTAAAGTTCACCAGAATGCCATAACGAAACTGGGCAACATCTCCAACTGTCTTTGCACTGTCAATTAAATAGGTATTTACTGAAGTGTCCTAAGTAGCCAATCATGCTTAGTTTTACAACATTTTTTTTTTTTTTTTAAAGAACAAGTGCAGTTAGATGTTAGGTATCTATTTCACTCATTTAATAGATTTTGTAGTTTATATTATGGAGTTAAACATAAGTCTGTATTGTGGGTTTCTGGAAAAAACACTCATGACATCCAGGTTCTTTCTCCCTTACCTGGTTCTGTGCATTAGGATGTGACTCAGAAATTTTTCAATTTAAATACTATGTTATTATAACTCAGTTGTTATTCTCTTTTGTAACTCAGTTTTTTATTTTTATTTATTTTTTGTCTTTTTGAGACAGGGTTTCACTATGCAGTTCTGGCTGATCTTGAACTCACTTTGTAGCCCAGGCTGGCTTCATCCTGCCTTAGCCTCCAAAGCGCTGGGATTATAGGCGTGTACCACCTCGCCTGGCTACTTGCTTGTATTTTATAATAGATAAATAATGAGTGTCACAGTGTTCTGAGCTATGTGTGTAATTTCATTTATCTCTTATAATAAATCTTCCAAATAAGTCATATTTCCCTATATTAAAAAACAAAACAGGGCTGGTGAGATGGCTCAGTGGTCTAAAGCACCTACTTAGAACAAGCTAAGCTAAGCAAAGCACAGGGACTGCGGTTCAGTCTCCCA
>NW_004524805.1:445575-447395 GCF_000260255.1 Octodon degus
GAAGTTAGATAACTTTTCCTTAGTATTATGAAGCTAATAACTGATAGAACTTGTTTCTGAGCACAGATTGATTACATTTTATAATAATTTAAAGATGACCTCAGCAGATTAAAGCACCTGAGGGGCCTCGGGTTCAATCCCTGGGTCTGTCATGCCGCCCCACCTCCGGGGCATGCTGAGACCTCAATTGAGACTGGGCATGGTGGTGTGCGTCTGTGATGCCAGCTCTTGGGAGGCTGTAAATAGGCAGATCACTACGAGTCCGATCTGGTAGCGAGACCCTAAACACCTGGTAGACCCTTCCCTAAATAAGTAAAAAAAAATGGCACTTGGTCATGTCTGTCTCAAACCAGCATACAAACCAGTCCTGTGAATAACTAACTACTATTGTGTACTACTGGACTATATTGGAATATTTTGCCGAATTCATGTACCTACAGTGTTTGGATGGCAGTGGAATACCCATCTCTGACAAAACAAAAAAAGGAGATATAAATGAAGGACAATTTTTTTTTTTTTTTTTGGAACCAGGGATTGAACTCAGGCCCTTGTGCTTGCCAGGGAAGCGCTTATTCCACTGAGCCATCTCCCCGGCCCCACAATTTTGTATCTGTATATACAAAATAGTTGGATAGATACATAGCCACTTTCTCTTAATTCAATAAGAAGAAAGATTTGTACTAATAGTGTTTGGACAGGATATCATGTCTTCATCTTGAGCTGTGAATTACTACTACAAAGACAACAATATGCAATGTATTGTTGTAACTCTCCTACCAACCTGTTTTGAAACTGTCTCATTGCAATTTTTTTCTCAATAAAATTAACAATGAAAAAAGCATACAAAACAGTATCCTGGCAGCAGTAATAAAAAGTGCAGATTTTGGGACATTACTTGCAGAGAAGCTTACATAGAGTAGCAAGTGGAGCCCAGGAATCTGCAGATAGTTGGTCATGGGTCCTGTTTTAAAATTTTACTCCTAATAAGGAAATGAAAAGGGAAGGAGAAAGAAAAAAGAGGAAAGGATCCACTACCAAAATGTTTCTGGCATTTAAGATCAATTAGTGGGTATGGGTTATTTCTTAGCCACTTTTTCTTTAGTTCCTAATAAAAGTATTAAGTCTATGACTCCTGATGCCTTTTGAATATTTATTAATTTTTTTTCTTACTCATAAACACCTTTATGTAAATTACATTTTGTTGTATTTTATACTTAAAAAGTACAGCAGGCTTGAGTTCTTTTTTATTATTTTTTAATTATTTTATTTTCCATAATTTTATTGAGAAACAAATAGCAATGAGACAGTTTCTATTGTGTAACAAAGTGGTAGGACAGTTTCAATAATTAACACATTGCTTACCTTCTTCCTAGTGGTTAATTGCTGCACAAGATGCGGACATGATATCCTATTTATGGGCCAGGGAAAGAGCTCAGTGGTATAAGCACTTGCCTGGCAAGTGCAAGGTCCTAAGTTCAATCCCTGGTACCAAAAAATGAAACAAAAAACAAAAGATACCCTATTTACAAACACTATTAGAACAAATCCCTCTATTCATTAAGAGAATGTAACTATATATCCTAACCATTTTGAATACACAGATACAAAATGGACATTCATCTGTATCCCTTTTTTTGTTTAGTTCCATTATGTGAATATTATAGGTGTGTTAACTCAGCAAAATATTCTAAAAGAGTCCAGTTGTCCATAATAGTATTGGGTCTTCCGGTTCACTGGCAATGTCAGAAATCGTTGACCTGAGTCCCCTACAGCTCAACATAATAGCATGGCTTTACTTCTTATATTTCGTTTTATACTTC
>NW_004524805.1:448829-454303 GCF_000260255.1 Octodon degus
TCTTATACTAGGGAAACTATACGATATTTACACATGTGTATCTGGTTTATTTCACTTATGAGTATATCTTCAAGTGGCATCCACTTCAATATAAAGGCTTCGAGTTTATCATTCTTTATAGCTCAGTAATACTCCATTGTGTAAAAATACCACATCTTTTTCAACCATTCCTCAGGTGCTGGGCACCTTGGTTGTTTCCAAGATTTGGCTATCACCATTTGTGCTGCTATAAACATAGGCATACATATATCATTATGATAGGATGTTTTCAGATCCTCCAGGAAAATTCCCAGTAGAGGAATAGCTGGTTTAAATGGGATTTCCAGTCCAGCTTTTCTTTCTTTTTTTTTTTTTTGGACGAAAACCACAAATCACTTTATTCAAATTAGTAACATCAAAACAGCTGGCTTATGGAGGCCACACATGTCCCAAGTGTAGCCCACCTGTGTGGTGGGAACGCCTTCTTCCATGGCCGTTCTGAAGTGCTGAAGCTACAGGGAGAGGTGGAACTGAATGGTTTTACACTTCTTATACTAGTAATATTTATGCTAAAGTAACTTGGTTGGGTTGACTTTCCAGTTCTTCAGGGTCCACCTCCAGCTCAGAGGAGGCCGTTTGCCATCCTGCACTGCCTCAGCACTTCGTTGAAACCTTCGCAGAGCTTCACATCAGGCTGGTTCTTCCCCCACTCCAGAAACTGCTTGATCTCAAAGTAGCAGGGGGCCCCGGTCTCCTGCTGCTGCAGCTGGGCCCCCTGAGGCTCCTGATAAGTGATGTCGGGCTTAGTGGCCTCGCCCCTGCGCCCTCCACTGAAGCCACCTGTGATGGCATGGCCCAGCTTGTGCCCCACAGCGGAGCCCACAGCCACACCTGCTGCGGTGGTGGCCATCTGGGCCATCAGACCAGGTTGCCGGGGGCGCAGCAGCAGGGGAGCCCACAGCAGAAGGCGGGGCCACCACCGGGGTCGGGGCCGTAGGGGCCGGTCTCGGTGCTGGCCGGGGCGCAGCTCACATCTGGGGGGCCCGGCTGGCCGGAGAGGGAACGCGGGAAGTGCGGCTTCGGCTTCCACGAGGCATCTTCACACACCACTACTCTGCGTCCTCAAAAGCCAAACTCCCCAGTCCAGCTTTTCTAAGGAGTCTCCACAGTGATTTCTATAAGTTGCACCAGTCTACATTCCCACCAGCAGGGGGGAAGGATTCCTTTTTCCCCACAGCCTCTCCAACATTTGTTGTTGGGTAATTTCTTTATGATAGCCATTCTTTCTGAGGTGAGATGATATCTCAATGTTGTTTTAATTTGCATTTCGTGGATGGCTAGTGATGTGGAGCATTTTTTCATATATTTATTCGCTTCTTTAATTTCATCCTCTGAGAAGTGTGTGTTCATCTCAGATGCCCATTTCTGAACTGGGTCTTTAAATTTTGGGGCCCTAGTGTTTTTTAGTTCTTTATAGATTCTAGAGAGCAGACCTTTGTCTGAGTACTTGTCATGATTTTTTCCAAATTTGTGTGTTGTCTTTTCACTTTGTTGGTAATTTCTTTTGACATGCAAAAACTCAGTAAGAGTAGGTCCCAGTTGTTAATTCTTTCAACCATTTCCCGTGCGATTTGATTTTTGTTCATGAATTCTTTGCCTACCCCTATGTCTTCAAGAGTTCCTCCTACTTTCTCTTCCAAGAGATTTAGTGTCTCTGCTTTAATGTTTAGATCTTTAATCTATTTTGACTTTAGCTTAGTGCATGGTGATAGACCTGGGTCAAGTTTGAGTTTTCGGCATGTAGAGAGCCAGTTTTTCCAGCACCATTTGTTAAAGAGGCTATCTTTCTTCCAGTGTGTATGTTTGGCCCCTTTGTCAAAGATAAGGTGGCTGAGTGTGTTCGTAGGGGCTTCAGCATCTTCTAATCTATTCCATTGATCCTCAGGTCTATTTTGATGCCAGTACCATGCTGATTTTATCACAGTAGCCTTGTAGTATAATTTCAAGTCAGGAATTGTAATGCCTCCTGCCTTGTTTTTATTGCCCAGGATTGCCTTTTCTATTCTAGGTCTTTTCTGGAGCAGGCTTGAGTTTGAAGCCATCCTGTGCTACATAGCGAATTCAAGGCCAGCCTGAACTTTATATAGACTGTCTCTAAAAAAAAGAAAAGTATAGTAGGCTTGTAAATAGAAGTAGGAAAATTCACTAGAACTGGGAAAAACCAAATATCCAGTCTACTTATTCTAGTCTTCTATATATTGTTTTTCACAGTAGTACTTGTGACATCCACAGTTCACAATGTAATGCCCTTTTTATTTATTTTTTTTGTGGTTCTGGGGATTGAACTCAGAACCTTGTGCTTGCCAGGCAGGCACTTATTTTACTGAGCTATCTCCCTGGCCTTGTAATGTCCTTTTTAAAGAAACTCTTGTGCCATGCTCGCCCTGCCCCCTGTGTGTTTTGAGACTGGGCATCTTAGTGCACACCTCTGATCCCAGCTCTTGGGAGGCTGAGATAACCTCAGCAGATTAAAGCACTTGAGGGGCCAGGGGTTCAATCCAGGCCATGCTGGCCCCACGGCACGCTGAGACTGGGTTGAGACTGAGCATGGTGGCGTGCGCCTGTAATCCCAGCTCTTGAGAGGCTGTAAACAGGCAGATCACTGAGTCCAATCTAGTAGTGAGACCCTAAACACCCTGTAGACCCTTCCCTAAAAAATACAAAAAAAAAAAAAAACAAACAAAAAAAACAAAAAACACCTTACAGATTCTTCACATTGCTGTAGTTTTAGGCAAGGGCTTCGTGTTATTTATTTTTCATGTTATTTATTTCATGTTATTTAATTTTTGGATACTGGGAATTGAACCCAGGGCTTTTATACCAAACTACTTCCTTAGGTCTTTTATTTTTTATTTTGAGACAGTAACTTTATAATTTACTTTTTAAGTAAATTATGAAATACAACAAAATGTAATTTACATAAAGGTGTTTATGAATAAGAAAAAAATTTAGTAAATAGTCAGAAGGCATCAGGAGTCATAGACTTAGTACTTTTATTAGGAACTAAAGAAAAAGTGGCTAAGAAAGCAGGTGGATAACTATGAGTCCAGTCTAGTAGTGAGACCCTGAACACCCTGTAGACACTTCCCTAAAATACAAAAAAGAAAAACAAAACAGGAATTTGTTTCTCACAGTTCTGGAGGCTGTAAGTGTAATCACAGGGTTTAGTTGCTTCTGAGGACTTTTCTTCAGCAGATGGCTGCCTTCTTCCTGCATGTTCACAGAGTAGAGAATAAGAGCAGCCTCACTATTCTTACAAGGCCAAGAATGCTATCACATCAGGGTTAATGAGCCCTGTATTTATTGTAGTGTCCCTTCATATGGCTGCTTCTTTTCTTGAATATTTTCTTTTGTTTGCAATACTGGGGATTGAACAAAATTTAAAAAAGAAAGAAAGAAAAGGGCTATGGATGTGGCTCAGTGATAGAGCTCTTGCCTGTCATGCACTGAGCCCTCTGTTCAATCCTAGCTCTTTCAAACAAAAAAAAAGGGAAGGCTTGGCATATAGCTCAGTGGAACAGTGTCTGCCTGGCAAGTGAGAGGTCCCAAGTTCGATTCCTGATGCCATAAATAAATAAATGAATGTTTGTATATAAGTATATATGTATGTATGTATATCAGTATATCAGTGGATATCCCTCAAATCTCTTCCCATCTCACAGGATGAAACCTGGTGTTTTCAAATGTTTTACCAGGCCCTGTGAAAGTCCCTACCTCTGTATCCTAAGTGCTTATTCCTCTCTACCTTAGCTACTGTGGATTCATGAACAAATCAAGCACACAAGTATGCTTCTACTTGCCTTTCTTTTAGTTGCAGTTTAGTAGCTTGGTCTTGGTCTTTGCCTCTATCTGCCTCCATTTCTGCCTGTCTCTCTTGCCCTTTTCTTTTCTTTTTTTTTTTTTTTTTGAGACAGTGTCTTGCTGTGTAGTCCAGGCTGGCCTTGAACTTATTATGTAGCCCAAGATGGCATGAAACTCATGGTGATCCCCTGACTCAGCTTTATGAGTGTTAAGAGTATCGATGTGTGCCATCACCTCTGGCTGTTTTGTTGTTTTGTTCAGGTCTTTCCTGAGATGGCACCTCAGAAAGGCTGTCTTCCAGATTCTTCCCACTGCTGCAGTTTTAGGCCAGGGCTTCATGTTATTTATTTATTTGCATTAATAGGATGTTTTCCTTATAACTTTTTAACATGCAATATGCAAACATCTCCCTGTATTCTGCATTTTATCAGTGTATCTTGTTCAGTATTAGACTACTCTTTCTAAAGCCTAAACCTTTTCAGTAGATCATTTTGGGTTTGTTTTTTGGGGGGTACTAGGAATTGAACCTAGGGCTTTTATACCAAACTACTTCCTTAGGTCTTTTTTTTTTTTTTTTTTTTTTTTTTTTTTTCGGAACCGGGGATTGAACTCAGGCCCTTGCACTTGCCAGGGAAGTGCTTATTCCACCGAGCCATCTCCCTGGCCCTTCCTTAGGTCTTTTATTTTATTTTTTATTTTGAGACAGGATCTCCCTAAGGTGCCTAGGCAGATTTTGAACTTATGACCTACTTGCCTCAGCCTCCCAGAGTGCTGGGATTACAGGTATTGTACCACAGATGATTCTTATTGGCAGTTGACTGAATCTACTGGAAGGATTTTAGAAGAATTAGTCTTTTTTTTTTTTTTTTTTTGGCAGAACTGGGGATTGAACTCGGGCCCTTGCACTTGCCAGGGAAGCATTTATTCCACTGAGCCATCTCCCCAGCCCCAAGAATTAGTCTTGAACTGGCTCACATCTTCTATTTGCGGAACCACAAATATCTGTTCAGTACTGTCTCAGTGCTTCCCATTACATGCAGGTTTATGTTTTCATATCTGTTACTCTGATTAATCTCATTTTTTCCCTATGTTTTTCTTCATTGATTTTCTTGTCTCCAGTTGTATCCTCATCTCTGATTCAACACCTGTTTCCAAGCCTAGCTTGTCAGTCTTCATGAGGCCATTCCTGTTGCTGTAGCACTAAATCTGTTTCACACCTTCTGTTAGACTTGCTTCATTTACATATCTCCTTTTTTAAAATACTCATGTAGGTATTTGAGAATACTTTTCTTTTTTTCTTCTTTTAGTGGCCCCAACGAAATCTAGGCATCTAATAGTATTCTAATAAATATTTGAGAGCACTGAACCCTGCAACAGAAATCGAGAGACTATGCAAATACAGAGCACCATGCATGAGCTCTTGTAACTAACTGTCCTCAAGTAATGTTTATATCAGGTTATTTATTAATTTATTTGTGTGTGTGTGTGTGTGTGTGTGTGTCCAGCTCAGCCCACCAGGGGGCAGGGCAGGCTGGCATGTGGTCCTGGGGGATTGAACCGCGGTCCCTGTGCTTTGCTAAGCTTGTTCTTTTTTTTTGTGTGTGTGTGTATGTGTGTGTGTGTGTGTGTGTGTG
>NW_004524805.1:454573-467638 GCF_000260255.1 Octodon degus
TTTTTTTTTTGCGGAACCGGAGATTGAACTCAGACCCTTGCACTTGCCAGGGAAAGCACTTATTCTACTGAGCCATCTCCCCAGCCCCATGCCCAGTCTTATATCAGGTTTTTAATGGGAAAATAATTAAAACTTTATTCTGGACCCTTCCACTTGAGAGTATGAGGCAGAAGGATTGTATATTTGAGGTCTACCTGGGCAACATGGCAAAACCTTGCCTCCCCGAGTCCCTATCCCCATTAAAAAGACAAAACAGAGAATTATGACATAATCTAATCTAAATTAAGTGGCACCAAATTGCATCTGTATCAGTGGGTAAACAAATTCAAAACTTGTACTGTCTTCTAATGATCTTTCTCTTTCTGTCTTTTTTTTTTTAATCTTATCAGATGTGTGTTTTTTTTTTAAAGAATCTCTATCAGATGTTCTCTGTCTTCTTGAGAACAGGATCTTACTACACAGTTTAGTGTGATCTTGAACTCATTTTGTAGCCCAGGCTGGCCTCAAACTCTCAACAGTCCTCCTGCCTTAGCCTCTTGAGTGCTGGGATTACAGTTGTGTACCTCTACATCTAGCTCTTCTGATTTTTTTTTTTTGGGGGGGGGCCAGAACCGGGGATTGTACTCAGGCCCTTGCACTTGCCAGGGAAGCACTTATTCTACTGAGCCATCTCCCTGGCCCCTCTTCTGGTTCTTTTGATAAAACTTTTTTTGATCAGGTTTGGCAGTTGGACTAATTTTCATTTATCTTTGATATACAATAATGTTTTTTCTGCATAGTGACCATTACTATCCCTTTATTATTTCTTCGATACAGTTGTACTCCATTTCTCTCAGCAAATCACCACAGCACCTTTTGTCAGATTTAAATTTGAGAGCTTAGTTTCAACTAAGACTTGAAATCTGTTCAGTCTCATCCTATTTAGTTTTGGCCTTGGTTTCTTTAGTTTATTACTGTGACTTACTATGTGTGTTCTTTTTGGGGCCAACTCTGGGGGTTGATGTTTTAATAATTTTGTCTTTGAGTAGACCCTCACCTGGACCTAGAAAACGCCAGTCTCCTCAGTACAGTGATCCCAAGCCACATGGTCACCGCCCGAGTGCAGCTGTCCGAGTTCACCGACCATCTGCACAAAATCTTCACAATGACAGGGGGAAAGCTGTTCGCTGCCGTGAAAAGAAAGAACAAAATAAAGGAAGAGAGGAAAAGGTAAACATTAATGATTTTCATAGTTGAAAAGTTACGGGTTTATTAACCTTAATATGAAAAAGCAGCAAAAAAACCAAAACAACAAAAAACTCCAAACTATGTAAGTACAGTCTTTTTTTTTGGCAGTGCTAGGGATTAAACCCAGGGCCTAGCATATCCTAGGCAAGCACTGTACTTCTGAGCTCCATTCCAAGACCAAAGTATTTCTGTAAGTTTTAATCATTAGTTTTCCTGAGCTGTCATAGTCATAAAACCGTAAGCATGCTACTCTTGGGCTGGTATTTTTCCCACTTGCCTTTCAATAAATGTTTTGGTGTTTATTTGTAAGTTTATAGTCTGATACCATTTCAAAATCAGGAAGAGTATAAAGAACTAAAGCATAAAAAAGTAAATAATGTTTTTGGTCTTTCCAATTACTAGTGTTTTGTCTTTTTTTTCCTCTTTATTTTTCTGTGAACCATCTGAAATAGACAAGAGATTAAAAGACCACGGCAACAGCGTGAGATTCTGTGGATATAGACTCAAGGTGAATAAAGTGAGTGCCAAAATGAACTTACTTAATAACCAGCAGCGTTACAGAGACCTGTGAATTAGATGTAGATAATGTCTCTTTACCTTTAATTAATTTATTTTTCTTTTGTATTTTAGGAAAGGGCCTACAGGGTGTTCAGGGTCTCACTACTAGATCAGATTCGTAGTGAGCCGCCTGTTTAGAGCCTCCCAAGAGCTGGGATTACAGGTGTGTACCACCATGCCCAGTCTCAAGTTTTATTTATTTATTTATGTTTTGTATTTTAGGAAAGGGTCTACAGGATTTACCTTTAATACTTTAGAGTATATTTCCCAAATATTAGGTATTATTTTACATAAAGGTAATATAGTTATCAGGAGGAGTGAATTTTACTTTTCTTTGTTGTCATGTAGTTCACAGGTCTCTGTAAAGCTGCTGATTATTGTAGTAAGTTCATTTCGGCTCTTAACTTTACTTACCTTGTGTCTATATCCACAGACTCTCATGTTGCATTAAATTGTTATGGTCCTTTAATCTCTTATCTGTCTGTTTGCAATTTTTTAAAAAAATGTATTTATTTATTTATGTATTTATTTATTTATTTATTTATTTATTTTTGTGTGTGTGTGTGTGTGGCCAGCTCAGCCCACCAGGGGGCGGGGCTGGCTGACATGTGATGCTGGAGGATTGAATCGTGGTCCCTGTGCTTTGCTAAGCTTGTTCTAAGTACGTGCTTTAGACCACTGAGCCATCTCATCAGCCCATCTTATCTGTTTGATCTTATCTATCTAGGAATCTATCCATTTATCACTCCAATCTGTGTGGTACTGGAGATTTGCACTGAGCTACATCTCCACATTTTTGTATATATGTGTTTTTTATTTTGTATTTTAAGATCTTGCTAAGTAAATTGCCTGTGTTGGGCTTGAACTTGTGATTTTCCTGAAGCAGTTTACCAGCTGGTGAAATTATTTGTTTGTACCACTGCACCTGGCACTTTTAATCTCATTTGTTATTATTATTTATTTTATTTTATTTTTGGAGACACAGTTGGCTGTGTAGTTCAGGCTGGCCTTGAAATCATTATGCAATCAGGCTGGGCTAGAACTTGCTATGATCTTCCTGCCTTAATCTCTCCAGTGCCAGGATTATACAATGATGGTTAACTTTTTAGTGCTTTCAGTGATAAACAGCTGGCTGTGCCCCACATGCCATAGGTTTACCACCACTGGATTACAGGCGTGTACCACCATACCCAGGAGTTTAGTTTCTCCTAATGTGAATATTTCCTTAGCCTTTTACTCATTTTTAGTATAGCATTTTTGAAGAGTGTAGGCCAGTTATTTTGTAGGGTATTCCTCTATTTGGGTTTGTCTGATAATTAGATTAAGATTTATACATTTTTGTCAGTAAGACCAGTGGCATGGTATTCTGTTCTCAGTATATAATAAGGAAGCATAGGGCTGGGAGTTAACTCAGTGGCGTAAGTACCTGCCTGGCACGTGCAAGGTCCTGAGCTCAATCTCCAGTACTGCCAAAAAAGAGAAAAAAAGAAAGAAAGCTCAGGGTCTCTGGTCACTAGTGATAAATTAGGGTTAGGGTTAGGGTAGTGTCTTAACAAAAACTGATCCAGCAACCAGTAGAATCTTACCTTCTTTAATAATGTTAATTCAGGTTTTCTTTTTTGTTTTTGAGACAGGGTCTTGTTCTGTAATTCAGGTTGGCCTTGTAGAATGTTCTGTGTAGCCCAGGCTTGTCTCAGACTCATGGCTTTCTTTCTGCCTCAGCCTCTTGAATACTGGAATTACAGGTGTGCATCACCTCACTGGGCTTAAATTTTTTTTAATTTAATTTTATGTTTTTAATGTATTTGGTATAGGGTCTCACTACACAGCCCAGACTTACAGTGATCCCCCTGTTTTCAGCCTTCCACTGCTGGGATTGCAGGTGTTTGCCACCATGCTTGGACTTAGACTGGGCTTGGACTCACTTGTAGCCTAGGCTGGCCTTGAACTCACAGTGGCCCTCCTGCCTCAGCCTCCCAGGTACTGGGATTACAGGTGTACATCACCATACATGGCTTCACCTGGCCTAATTTAAGTCCTGATTTTGTGCCACCTGCCTTGTTTCCACCCCATTCCCTTTTTGGGTATCACTTGCTCTTGGAAATCTGGGCAGTCAATACCTTTAAGTTCCTTTTCCCAGATAATCCAGCCAGCACGTCCCTGTACTTGCAGCACTTGTAGTTCTGCTTTTTTAAAATTTCTTCATAGTTCTGTTCTTGTTCCTGAAAAACAAAAGAGATGAGAAGGTGACAGAGGTGTCTGGTGTTCTAGAGTCTTATTTGATGGCAAGCTTGTCCTGGAACATCCTTTAGGTCTGGCCCCATTAAACCACACATGGTGCATTCATAGCTCTGATTTTATATCTTGGAAATGATGTTTAGACCATGAAATTCTTTTAATCAGATCATTAGTGAACAGAAATTAATACAATGTGGTGGTGTTACCCCCCCCCCCCCATCCCCACATGACAGACTCAGGCTAACTGATCCTGTCTCAGGTTTATTTGTACAAAGAGCACAGGAGGACACTAGGCCCCCACAGATGGCAGCCCAGGGGTCACACGTCTTTCTGTCTTCATGTTGGCAGATGGAGGCTCTTACTATGGAGCTTTGATGGGGGCCTGGGCACCTTTGGGGCCTGGGCTGAAATAAGCTGGAGCCTGGGCCTTTGGCCGAAAAGGCCTGTGACACTTGGCATTGCAGGCACAGATACACTTCCCAAGCTTGGGGTGGGCAATATAGGCAAGTTGAGCAAGCCTGCGGTTTACTCCTTTTGGGATGATCTTGGGCTTGACCTCCTTGGGCTTGACGAGGGTTTTGATAGCCTCAGTGTGTTCATCATGGCCTTGGCATTGTTTGCTTGTATCTTCTTGAAGCCCTTCTTGTTGTGCTTCTTGGCAAAATGCATGTTCCTAAGGAACTTGGGATCTATCTCTTTCAGAGATTCGTATCTTTGTGACCAAAGTTTCTTGATGCCATTTCTGTGCCATTTTCAGGACTGGTTGTATGTGGTATGGCTCTTGGACTTGGCCATAACTGCACTATAAACTGCGGCTGCCAACCTCCTGGAACTGGAAGATTAGTGTGGTTGTTAGATCAGGAAAATATAAAACTTTTCAAAGATATGGTATGGCAGTTAAGAATATGGACTTTGGATTTATCTAAACCTGTATTTAACCATCAGTTCTGCTATTTCTGACTATACTATCTTGAGTTATTTGGACTTTCTAATTTTTCTCTGATATAAAATCAGTACTTATTTTTTAAAAATGTGTCCTGGTCAAACCTAGGGCCTTAGTTGGATGTGGTGGTACACGCCTGTAATGCCAGCACTCAGGAGGCTGAGGCAAGAGGATCATTGCAAGTTCGAGGCCAGCCTGAACTGCATAGTGAGACCCTGTCTCAAAAAGGCAAAATACCCAAACCAAAAATGTAGGGCCTTGTGTATGCTGAGTACATGCTGTGCTTCTGAGCTACACCCCTACAGCCAGATATAAAAGTCTAGTACCACCTGTCTGAGAATTTTGTGAGGTTAAATGAGATAGAATTTTTCTGATATGTAGAAGTATTCAGTAAATCTTGGCAATTATTTCTCCAAACAGTTCAGATAACTAAAACTATTATATTGCAGTGGGGATGTAGCTCAGTGGCATAAATGCCTGCCTGGTAAGCACAAGGTCCCAAGTTTGATCCTTGGTACAAAAAAAAAAAAAAAAAAAAAAAAAAGAAAAAAGAATGAGTAATTTCAGGGGTTAATGACTACAGTTAAAATGTTCTTTAACTTACCCAGATACCAAAGTAGAAATACTAGATTAAAAGTAGAGCAAAAATAATTCTCCAAAGAGAAGATTGGCAAAAAAATTATCAGTGGAAGTATTTTAGCCTTTAGTTTAAAATATGTGGCTGCTTAAAAAAATATGTAGCTATTTTACCACTCCAGTTTTTTACTATTTCAGGGACAGTAGGAGAAGAATGCATTAAAAATAAACTAGGTACAGTTTGAGGAAGCTTTTATCTGTGTATGGCATTTTTAGTAATTTCTCTGAATATTATGTGTGTTTAAAAACTTTAGTGTTGATCAATGAATATTTTGATTTTCTCTATTTCTCAACAGTATTTATGCTGGGTCTAGGATTCTTGAGTTTTCTGTAGGTACTTGAAGACTAATGTTTTGTTGGGCGTAAGTATCACTTCCTTCTAGTTTTATTGGTTTCTGAGCACAAGTCTACTTTCACTAAATTGTATTTCTGTATAGGCAAGGTTGTGTTTTTTTTTTTTTTTGTGGAATCAGGGATTGAACTCAGACCCTTGCGCTTGCCAGGGAAGCGCCTGTTCCACTGAGCCATATCCCCAGCCCCCGGCAAGGTATTTTCTCTCTCTTTTTTTTCCCATAATTTTATTGAGAAACAAATAGCAATGAGACAGTTGGCAAGGTATTTTCTCATTGCTTTCTTTTTTTTTTTTTTTTTAATTTTCAGAAGTTTAATTATAGTACATGTTTTGGCATCAGTTTTTTTCTAATCACCCATTTGTTTTTGAGGCTTTTTGGGATTCTTTGGTTGTTATTTGCTTTGCTTTCTTCTAATGTGTTCATAATTGCTTATTGAAACAGTAAATAAAAAGAAGAAGAAGAAGAAAAATTGTCTGCTCTCTTCTCTGAACTTTTAGGAGTCTTGAATTTGTTTGTATATAATGCCCAAGAGGTCTGATTCTCCTTAGTGGAAGGAGTATTGAAAAGCACATGTGTTCCACCTTTTGGAAGTGAAAGCCCAAGTGTTATTTTTAGCTTAATGGAATTTGGCATTATAATTCTGCCAGCTTTTAAAATAACTGACTGTAGTTAGGTGTGAGAGTGCATGCCTGCAACACTCTGGGAGTATTTTCACTTAGAACAAATTATTCAATAAATGTATATTTAATAAACATGAACTAATTTAGCTTTTTAAACTCTGCAAGATGTCAGATTCCACAGCTCTCTTTGGCCGACCTATTTTACCTGTGTTTTTCCTTCCAGCCTAGCTAAAAAGAAATTTGTACTCTTGTCAGCACTGTATTTTGTGGGAGAAAAGAAAAGGCACTAGAAAGAACCTTTGATTGTATCCTTTTTTGGCTTACGTGTTCCTGGCAGATGTTTTCTTATTACACTTGGTAGCTGCTGGCACAAAACAGATACTTAAGAATTTGTGAATGACTGGCAACTTCATAAGTATTTCTAAGACAATACCTTTCTTGAACCTTTTTTTCCCTCTTTTTTTAGTAGTACTAAAGATTGAGCCCAGGACCTTCATACTAAGCTACATTGCCAGATCCTTCGCCAGAGAAACAAAATTGAATCTTTCAAACAGAGACTTTTGTTTTTTTCTCCCACTTTAGAACAAATCACCTGCTGCAGTTACAGAACCAGAGACAAATAAATTTGATAGCACTGGATATGACAAGGACTTAGTAGATGCCTTGGAAAGAGATATAATATCTCAGAATCCCAATGTTCGATGGTAAGTGATATCATAGCAAGAGTGCTAATATGCTTTTCAAAACATCAACTAAAGCAAATGTATGTACTAAAGATCCTTGGGTGCAGAACCAGACTTACACTACATGAGTAGGACACACAATGGAAACTTCATTTTGGCTGAGGCTAGACCAACTTTTTTGTCTGAGATTTGAAAATAATTATATATTAAATAGAAATAAGATTATAGAAATGTCACCTTCTGGGGATACCTAATGGTGAAAAGGGAGGTATTTATTTCTTATTACTTAGAGCAGTGGTTCTCAACTTTATTAAAATTACCTCTGGCTAGGTATCATGCCACATTCATAATTCTCAGTCTTGGGAGGCTGAGGCAAGAGGATCGCTGTGAGTTTGAGGCAAGCCTAAACTGCATAGTGAGTTCCAGGCCAGTCTAAAGTGTACAGCAAGACCCTGACTTAAAAATATATATAAAAATAAAAATTACATCTAATCAAAGATCTGTAATCTAGCAAACTGAATTATAAACCCACTTTCCTACAAAGTTAAGTATATTCTGTAACACGTTTTCTATTAAAACAGTAATGATCATAGGTATGGTTTTGGGTGACACTTAAACATTTTTGGTATTTGACATTTACCAAGTATCAAATTGAAAAGATATTTTCATAGTAAAATTCTTACATATAGCATACATAAAAATTGTTGTATATGACTAGTAGTTGGTACTTGAACCTGCGAGATCACGCTGTAGAGCTTGATGTGTAAACCGCTACGCTATCTCTCCAGCTTATGACTAGTAGTTGGAAGGTGACTTCATAGTGGTTTCTATGGTACTCTGACATTATCATCTACCTACTAGAACTAGAGGCAGAGCAACAGTATGTTGTCTCTGCTTTATGTGCTTTTATTCTTTTTTTTCCCTTCTAGTATTGAGAATGGATAGAATCCAAGAAGTACTGAACTACATCCCTGAGCCATTCCAAGTCTTTTCTTAAAAATTTTATTTTGAGATAAGGTCTCTGTAAGTTGCCTGGCCTGGCCTTGAGCTTGTTATCCTCTTATCTTAGCTTCCTGTGCCCTGTTATTCTTTATCATTTTTTAAAAATGCCTTAATTGTGGCTAAATCATAAAGATTATGGAATAAGCATCATAATACCAAGGATTTAAAATGAGATGGCATGTTTACTGTAGGTTGAACATCCCTAATTTGAAAGTCATAAATATGAAACGTTCAAAATTCGTAAGTGGCACATGCCTGCAATCCCAGCATTCAGAGGTTGCAGCAGGAGGATCACTGAGATTGAGGCCAGCCTGGACTACATAGTGAGATTCTGCCTCAAAAATCCCCCCAAAAGAGTATTTGGAGCATTTCAGATTTTGAGCTAGCGGTGCTCAGTTGGTAAGATGTATGTAGATTTCCAAAACCTGAAACAGTTTGTTTTCACACATTTTGTACAAAGAATACTTGAACCTTTGCTTAAGAGATCAATAGGCCTTTGTTTTCATGAAGCAAGCTGAAAATAATTACTGCTAAAAATTGAATAACAGAGGATATAGCTCAGTGGCATAGTGCTTGGCACAGCGTTCTGAGTATAATTCCCAGTACCATTAAAAAAAAAAAAATTGAAGACAATGATTATGTTCTTTTATATGTATATTGATTGGAATGGTAAACCCACACAGTATAGGAGTTTGTTAATGTCTAGAGAGAGGCTTAACATTCTGTCAGCAATATAAAATTGTGCACTGCCAGTAGTTCTCAAGAGTGATGACATAGTTACATGTATAAGGCATGAGGTTGTAGTTGAAGTATTTTCTTTTTCAGGGATGATATTGCTGATTTAGTAGAAGCTAAAAAGTTGCTTAAAGAAGCTGTGGTATTACCAATGTGGATGCCGGAATTCTTTAAGGGCATTAGAAGACCATGGAAAGTAAGTTTACAGTAATAGCATCATAAAAGTAAATGGCAGTACATTCCTGAGAACCACCATGTATCTTAATTGGGGAAAGTAGAGGTAGAAATTAGAATGGGGAAAAATGTACAAAGTGTACATAGTGAGCTGTATGAGGTGGCACACACTTGTAATCCAAGCACTCTTGGGAAGCTGAAGCAGGATTCCAAGTTTGAGCCCAACCTGGGCAATTTAGTGACTTTAGGATACCCTTTCTCAAAAAATTTAAAAAGAACAGGGCATGTTACTCAGTGTGAAGGCTCTGGGTATCATCCACAGTACCACCTCAAAGTACATGTTGCAGTTTGGGGCTTTGCTAGGAGAACAATACAATACAGAAAACATATTTTATAAGATTATTTTACAATGAATTACCCAAAGAATCATACATAAAGAGTGCAGGAAATATGTCTACACACTAAAGACCCAAGAATCCAGCTGAGGGCCTGGATGCCACAGTGATGTCCTGCTTGAGTCCAATTGAAGACCTAGAGCCCATAACAGTGCCTCCCACAGGTCCAACTGGAGACCTAGAACCCATGATAATATCTCATGCAGGCTGTTTCATGGATATGTGCTGAGAGGACTGAAAGGTCAGTGTTGGAAACTAGAAAGTCTGTGCCAGTGCGATGAAGGATCTGTGCTAGCAGGCTGAGGGATCTGCACTGGAGCCAGGAAGCCATGTCAGAAGTAAGAACCAGAGCTCTCCTGAAAAGTACCACAGCCATCTTCAGCAGCAGTGAGGCCCAGAGCTCCTCTAAGGATGAGAACAACTGAGTTCCCATCAGGAAAGCCATCATGACAAACCTCTCTAGGAGACAGAGCTCTGCATCTTACCTCTAGAGCCTGGAAGTGATGCTTAAGGTGAAGACTGGAGCTCCCCCAAAGTGAACTGTAGCTATCTTCAGCAACATCCAGGTCCTCCTTCAACGAGAATAGCAGAGTTCATCAGGAATGCCAGCATGACAAGCTCCTTCAGGAGAACCAGCAGTTCCCTACAGCCTTTCCAGCAACTTCCAAACAGCTTCTCTTCTTCTCTACTTTTGCCTTTTATGCTGCTGGCAACAGTCCTCAAGTGGGCCTCCCACACCCAGCACCAAGTTGACCACCGATTGTCAATCCACCACAATTCTGTTACTCTGAATTTTCTTTGCAAAAGATGTCACAAGAGTCCCAGGATAAGAAATAAAAATGTGGGGCCGGGGAGATGGCTCAGTGGAATAAGCGCTTCCCTGGCAAGTGCAAGGGCCTGAGTTCAATCCCCGGTTCTGAAAAAAAACCAAAAAAAACTAGCATTTTAGGGGCTGGTGAGATGGCTCAGTGGTCTAAAGCACCTACTTAGAACAAGCTTAACAAAGCAGAGGGACCGCGGTTCAATCCCCCAGCACCACATGCCAGCCAGCCCTGCCCCCTGGTGGGCTGAGCTGGCCACACACACATACACACACACAAATAAATAAATTAATTAATTAATTAAAAAAAAAAAAGAAATAAAAATGAAGGCCGGCCAAATAGCTCAGCGGATTAAAGCACCTGCACATAGGTGCAGGAGCTGGGGGTTCAATCCCCGGGCCTGCTGTGATGGCCCCGCCCCCGTGCACATTGAGATGGCAATTGAGACTGGGCATGGTGGCGCATACCTGTAATCCCAGCTCTTGGAAGGCTGTAAACAGGTGGATCACTACGAGTCCAATCTAGTAGAGAGACCCTGAAGACACTATAGACCCTTCCTTAAAAATACAAAAAAAAAAAAAAAAAAAAGAAAAATGATACTTAGAAACATTGTAATATGGCAGATTTACAATGAGCTTGTATTTGTGAAACTACTCCATTTCATTTGCATGTTACTTAAGTGTTTTAGGAATTCTTTTTTTTTTTTTTTTGTGGAACTGAGGATTGAACTGAGGCCCTTGTGCTTGCCAGGCAAATGCTTATTCTACTGAGCCATCTCCCTGGCCCCTTGTTTTGCAAATTCTTAAGAGATTGAGAAGTCAGGTGTGGTAGTGGCATACTTTTAAATCCTGCATTTTGTGAGAAGACAAATCATAAGTTCAAGGCTAGTGGGGGTTACACAGTGAGTTCAAGGACAGCCTAGACTATGCAGCAAGACCTTATCTCAAAATCTCCTAGCACAGGTTTGAGGCCATCCTGAACTACATAGTGAGACTCTCAGAAAACAAAACAAAAACCCTAAAAAGAATGAAAAAATAATTGGGAAATATCTGTATCTGATGAGAACTTTTGAAAGCGATGGACTGTTAGTAAAGAACCCAACAAAAACAAAAACAAAACCCTAAAAATTATTGGATTTGGAAAAGTGCTAATGAGTAGCTTCACACTATTTTAAATGTTCCATTAATGTTTAAGTGATAAGGAAGGTACAATACTATACACATATTTTGAGTAAACTATGTGAAAAGAAACTTAATTGAGTAAAAAGACTAGTAGGAAATATATCGGCATGCTACTTGTACTTGTGTTAGGATGTAGAAATTATATTTTTTCTCATCTCTTGAGTTTCAAATTTTCAATAATGTGGTTATCTTCCTTTGGTAATAGAAGCATATTTGTGATAAAGTATCCAGTTTTTCTTTGTCCTTTGTTTCATGTTGGTTGAAATTTTTTTTTTTTTTTTCATGAATTTAGGACAGAATCTACAGGGTGTACAGGGTCTTACTACATAGATCCGACTTCTAGTGATTCTCCTGTTTTCAGCCTCCCAAGTGCTGGGATTACAAGCACATGCCACCACACCCAGTCTCAATCACAGTCTCAGCATGTCCAGGGGCAGGGCCAGCAGGGCATACCAGGGGTTGCTAGGGATCAAACCCTGGCCGCTGGGCTCTGCCTAAGCAGGTGCTTTAGTCCACTGAGCTATCTGACCAGCCCAAGTTGGTTGAAATTTGATACTTAGTCATGTCATTATTGTGAGTTAGAACAATAGCAAACCAGGTATTGCAGCAGGTGCTGAGAATCCCCACTACTCTAGAAGCTGAACAGAAAGATGAGCACCTTGGGGTTAGTGTGGACAACATGGGGAAACCTTGTGGAAAAAAACAAAACAGGGCTGGGGAGATGGCTCAGTGGAATAAGCGCTTCCCTGGCAAGCACAAGGGCCTGAGTTCAATCCCTGGCTCTGCAAAAACAAAACAAAATAAAGCGGATAAATCTTTTGCTTACATTGTTAATATTCCTAACAGGGAGTGTTGATGGTTGGCCCACCTGGCACAGGAAAGACCCTCCTTGCTAAAGCAGTCGCTACAGAATGCAAGACAACGTTCTTCAATGTCTCTTCATCAACTCTGACTTCCAAATACAGAGGAGAGTCTGAGAAGCTTGTTCGTCTGCTGTTTGAAATGGTGAATGTTTGAGAATGTTCTGATAAGGATTCTTTACTTGCAATAGAAAAGCCAGAGAGTTATAACTTTCTCCAGTGTGTGGTTAGGCGGGCATGCAGCTGTCCTGCCCAGGGTGAGAGTCCTGGGCCCTTGAGTACATCCTTTACAAAGATGAGTTTCCTTCCCAAGTTTGATTCAAGTTGGCTAGTTTGTGAGTGTGCTCCCATTAAGGATCAGCATTACTAACTCTTCCAAGGGAGTCTGAAATTATTACGCTATTGTAAATGAATAGGCTTAGTTATGATGTGGAAAATGCAGCATGACAACACTGCCAAAGTTGTGAAAACTTAGTGCTTATGGAGCTTGGATTGGTTCCAATTGTATCAAATAACAACTGGAGTTTAATGACCCAATGTTAAGTTTTTTACTTTTTTAGGCTTAATTTTTTTTTCTTTTCAAAGTTTTATTGATAAACATATAGCAATGAGACAGTTTCAAATCAAATCGAAAGAAAA
>NW_004524805.1:468048-485830 GCF_000260255.1 Octodon degus
TTATTAAACTTTACTGATTATGTAACTTCAGTTTTACTAAACTGACTAAAAATGGTGTAGTTTTGTGTATTAGCAAAGTTTTAATTATTAGAGAGCAACAATACATGAATTTTTAATTATAGCAGACAAAACCTTAGATGACCATGCTAATATATTAAATCAGGTCTTCCTTCCTAAGCTCAGAAGCAAACTGTAAGCTTTGCAATTTTAGGTTTTCTATTTTATGAAAAGGTTTCTTCCTTTTGAATCTCCATTTTCTTTCTCCTTCCTCTTAAGACAAAGAGACAAATTAATGGATTTTTAATGGCTCATTACTAGTCTATAGCATAGTAGGAACCTAATGGAGACTTTCTCTTTTTTTAATGTATTTAGTACAGGGTCTGCAGGGTCTCACTACACAAATTGGACTCCTAGTGATTCTCTTGTTTTTAGCCTCCCAAGCGCTGGGATTACAGGTGCAAGCCACCACACCCAGGCTCAGTTGCAGTCTCTGCTCACTTTGGGGGCGGGGCCAACACAGCATCCTGGGGAATGAACCGAACCCTGCTCCCTTCTGTCTGCCTAAGCAGATGCTTTAATCTGCTGAGCTATGTGGCCAGCCCTGAAGACTTTCTTAATGTTGAATAAGTAATTTGCTCATTGAGCAAAAAATAAAGAGCATATTTCCAACATTGTAGAATAATTTCCCTCATTCCCTCCCTCCCCCTTCCTTCCCTCCCTCTCCTCCCTCTCCTTCTCCTTCTCCTTCCCCTTCCTCTCCCTCTTCCTCTCCCTCTTCCTCTCCCTGTCCCTCTCCCTCTCCCTCTCCCTTCCCTTCCCTCCCCTCCCCCTCTCTCCCTGTCCTCCTCTCCCTCTCTCCCTGTCCCTCTTGTGCTGAACTATATATATTAGCAATGCTTTTACATTTTTGGAGATAGTGTCTCAAATAACTTTAGAGCTTTCAATGATCTAAACAGTCTGTTGTGGCAGATAGTTGGGATTACAAACATGTATCACCCAGTTGATGTTATTTGTGTTGTGTTGTTTTATTTTTCAGTATTGGGGATTGAACCTACGGCCTTTGTATAGAGTTAAACCCTCAACCCTAAAACATTTTTTAAAACAAGAGAGCATCTTCCTTTTATTGATTTCATTTACACTGTTTCCTCTCTTGGCTGCTGCGCTGGTAATAATCAGGACTCCACATCTCCATAATATCAGTCTGACCAGACTGAACCATATGAACATGAACCCCAGCCAGGGTTCTTGAAACTGCAAAATAAGGAACAGTAAAAACCAGCCTTTCATGTAGAAGGAGATTGGGAGTCAGGAATCAAATCAGCTTCCAGACTAGAATACCTTTAGCTCAGGCAAACACAAAAACCAGACTATTACAGGAAGGAAATACAGGACATTCTCACACTTAAGAGCAAGGTTGTCTTGGGAAATACCTATGTGCCCATCTGGCCTCTTGTGTCAGTAGGAATGGCCCCACTCCAGCATTTTCAAGGGGAGGTGTTTTTGCTTTTATCTCATTTCCCAAAGAGGTCTAAAAGCTCCTAAAAAGGATATTATGGATGAGAATAAATCACTTCACTCAGAGGAAACATTCCTGCATAACGATTTTTGGTTGCTGAGGACATTCAGCATATTGCATGGTGGTGAAATTCAGGGCAGTATGAGAAAAAAGCAATCAAAAGTGGCTGCATTGCTGACAAGTTCATGTAGAACACACACAGCCTCTTTTCCAGTGGTACATCAAGGGGTCACGATCATCCAAATCAGTTATTTTATACATTATAGTGCACAGACCAACAGAGGAAAGACACTGTCTTGCAGAGCATTTTGCAAAAGACTCATGTCACTGAAGTAGAAGGACTGGAGCCCATCCCTGTGGCCTTCACTGGCTGCATCCTTCCTCTTTGGCTGCAGTGGCCACAGTGGGAGCCATGGCCTGCATATGTTTCGCTGGCCCTGCTTCTCCCCATCCCATCCTCTTCCACTGTTTCCTCCTCCTCCTGGGGATGGAGGTCTGGGTATTTCTGCATGCATTCCTGCAGGGCCCAAAGCTAGGCTGTACAGCCTGATCTTTTGATGTCCTTGGTGCTGTAGTGGAAGCAAGAAAAGCCCAACTTAAGCTGTTCTCCACAGGGGAGGCTGGACATTCTTCCTAGGCATGGGAGGTCCAGTTAATGTCTTTGGCAGTATCAGACCATGTTCCTTGTATGGCTCATTGGGATAGTGAGCCACCAGCTCTGCATTGCTGGGAGGGTCATGGTCTTATTTGGTCACAAAAATGATTGGATCTTTCTCTTTTTGCTGGTAGTAGGCCATGGCTGTGGCCTCATCCTTTGATTCCCTCGCATGGAACTCAGTCTACACAGAGGGCCCTTAAAATGTTTTAAAGGCAGGGTCTTGGTAAATGACTAAACTGCTTACCCAGGCTGAGTTCAAATGCCTCCTGCCTTAGCCTGCATTATTTTTTGGTTGTGAATTTTATGAAACTATCGAAAAGCATTATTTTTTACTGGCTTCTCTGAAATTGCTTGGGAAAACTGTAACCACCATTAAGTAAATCCCTGTTCATCAGGAGTAGACTGTGTGAGCACTAGCTGACAGTCCTATGTGGAGCTTTTGCTCTGGTGACCGGACATTGAAGGCCATATTGGAAGCTAGCTTATTTCTTTTAATCATGGATTCTCACTGGGTAGAACTGCACTGCCTTTCCTGTCTTGGTTTTGAGTTTACTATAGCTGATGCCACTTTTAGTGTGCCTTTCCCTCCCCAGGATCTTTCAAAATGAACATTGAGTAATATTTGGTTTTTTTGAGACAGACTTTTGCTGTACAGTTTGGGCTGGCTTTGAATTCATTTGATTCATTTTGTAGTCCAGGCTGGTGTTGAACTTGCAGTGATCTTCCTGCCTCAGCCTCCCAAGTGCTAGGATTATAGGTGTGCACCACCACAACTGAGACGTATGTTTTAAATAGGCTACTTAAATTTGGTGAAAATGTGTACTATTTTTCTTGTGTGGCTGAGGCTGGCGCTGCATGTGGTGCCGGGAATCGTACCACAGTGCCTAAGCTTGCCTAAGCATGCGTGCACTTTAGTCCGCTGAGCTGTCTCACTGCTCCCATAATTCTTGTTATATTGTCAAGAATTGTTTTCAGTAGAATCCCAATAAAATGAATTTAAACAAAAAATAATAACAAAAATACAGAGAATTTTCAGAAGTTACTTTTTAGGTTATTAGGCCTAGCATTAGTCATCAGTTGAAATCCCCTTAGGAATCTTTCTGACTCTTAGCTATCTTGGCTTTGATTTTAGGCAGATTTGGAAAATGGCTAAGATAATTATCAGAATCTTAAATCTTACTTTTGTTGTCCTGTTGGTAATCTCCGAGAAGTTACCAGAACAAGTTCCATATGTTCAGGCGAAAGCCCAGCGATTACCCTCTTCTGAGCCACATGCCCATTCCTGAGCCCATCATCTCTGGTCACAGAACTGCAGTGATCTGATGGGGTTGACCTAAATCATCTTTAGAGCTCTGAGGAGAGACAGCCACTTCTGAAATAGTAGAAGTTAAAAATGCAGTGGCTTACAAATGAAGACACTCCTCTTACCAGAAGAGGGGTATGGAGCAGGCAGAATAAATTTGTGTTCGTTGAAAATCTCACAGCATCTTCCCAGGCCAGCCAGAGGCAGTCTGGCAGGTGTCACAACCTCTGCTTGAAGTCAGACCATTCTACATTCCCTAGGTACTTGAGAAGAATCAGTCTAGTAATTTTTGTTTGGTGTGTCGACAAAGGGATTGAACTTTAAATTTTGTTCATAAAAGTACTGTTTGTATATGGGGTTTCTAGCTAGAATTTCACATGAGAATTTTATTGGATACTTTAGTAAGTTCATTCTCTACATTTCTTGACAGGGACATAACACAAAATTTTATATATAGTATCTAAACCCAAGTAGTAACCATTTAAAATGAAATTATACCTTTGGAGGGAATTAAAGAATTCAGGGGCTGGGGAGATGGCTCAGTGGTCTAAAGCACCTGCTTGGAACAAGCTTAGCAAAGCACAGGGACCACAGCCACGGTTCAATCCCCCAGCACCACATGCCAGCCAGCCCCGCCCCCTGGTGGGCTGAGCTGGCCACACACACACACACACACACACACACACACACACACAAATAAATAAAATTAAAAAAAAAAATTCAGTTACTTGGAAGGCTGAGGCAATAGGAGCACAAGTTTGAGACTAGCCTAGGCAACTAAAACTTTGTGTCAAAAAGAAAAAGGGTAGTTGGAGCTGGGTATGGTGGCACATACCTATAATCTAAGCACTGTAGCAAGCTGAGGTAGAAGGATCATAAATTCTAGCTCAGCTTTGCAATTTACCAATTTAACAAGCTCCTGTCCCAAAAGTAAAAAGTGAAGTTAGCTCAGTGCAAAGATCCTGGATTCATTTCCTCAGTACCACAAAATATGGGACTGGGGGACATGGAGGGGAGTGGAGCTCAAAGGTGGGATGCCTGCCTAGCATGTGTGAGGCTCTGGGTTCAATCCTGAGTACCTGAGTAGGTAATGACTTAACATTCAAATTTTGACTAGAAGAGAAAGTAGGACTTACATATTTGGATCTTTCCAAGTGAACAAACTCAAACTAAATCCATACTTTGTTTTATTTATTCTATTTTATTTTTTAATGTATTTAGTACAGGGTCTACAGTGTCTCACTGCATAGATCAGACTCATAGTGATTCTCCTGTTTTCAGCCTGCCACCTGCTGGGATTACAGGGATGCGCCACTATGCCCAGTCTCAATCACCATCTCAGCGCACCTTGGGGGCAGGGCTGGCACAGCATGATGGGGATCAAACCCCGGCTGTTGCGCTCTGCCTAAGGAGGCGCTTTAGTCTGCTGAGCTATCTGGCCAGCCCTCCAAATCTGTACTTTAGATGCATTTTTTTCCCCCTTCAACATAGTTACCTCTTAGAGAATACTATAACCCAGTATGGTTGCATGTTCAATTGTGTAAATGGTATTTGTTTATCTAAGTTGTTTTTTGGAAATCTTTATTTGGTTTAAATAATGATTAACAACAAACTTCTTAGTGCAATAAATTGTTTTTGCATTCTCCTTAAGAGTGATATTGTTGGATCTGAACTGTTTACTAGATTCATACTTGACTGAGACCTATTAATGGTTGAGATTGATCTTCTGTTATTTTGAAGGAGACATACATTTAAGGAGTAAATATAAATTTAGGGATACTGTTCAGCTGTAAAAAGGAATAAAGTATTGTGTGCTATAACATAAATAAACATTGAAAACATGTTAAATGAAGGAGGGCAGACATGAAAGGCTATATGTTGTTTCATTTTATATGAACTACATATGTGTAAAGATCAATGGTTGTCACCAATCGTGTAGCGCATGCCGATAATCCCAGCACTCAGGAGGCTGAGGCCAGGAAGATTGCCATAGATTTGAGGCCAGCCTGGGCTACATAATGAATTCAAGGCCAGCCTGGACTAACATAACTAGCTATATATAGTTGAATGATAATATAAATATAGGGTTATTCTGTACACTATGATGATATGGATAACTGGCGGGAAAATTTTGTAGATATTGGTATTCTAAAGCTATAGAAAAAAATTTGGTCAAAGAGAACTAATACATTAAATAAAATTATAGAGTCTATAAGGAATTTTAATTAAATTGCTATTTATAAATTTTTCAAATTTTATTTAGGACAGGGTGTACAGGGTGTACAGGGTCTCACTGTGTAGATCGGACTTGTAGTGATCCTGCTGTTTACAGAGTCCCAAGTGCTGGGATTACAGGTGTGCACCACCACACCCAGTCTCAAGAATTCTCTAAGCAGGTACTTTAATCCACTGAGCTATTTGGCTGGCCCTGCTATTTATAAATTTGACTACTAACAGTATTGTATATTTTAATGCTCTTAAGCAGTTAGTCAATTTACATACGTGTCTTAAAATTTTAACTAAAAACCATTTAAGCCATTTTAAAGTATAAAATTAGTGACTAGGTTACTCACAATTAGGACCTTTTTATCTCCTAAAAAGGAATTCACACTCTGTCCCTTGGCACACCTTGTGGCAACCACTAATTTCTAAAGTATTTTGTTGTTGTTGTTTTTTGAGACAGGGTTTCACTGCAGTCTAGGCTGCCTTGAACTCACTTTGTAGCCTAGGCTGGCCTCAGTGATCCTCCTGCCTCAGCCTCCCAAATGCTGAGATTACAGATGTATGCCACCACACCCAGTTGAAAGGTGCATATTATGGAAGCCGCTTCCTCCAATTTTCTAATTGCTAGCCCATAGATTATTTAAATGAAATAAAAACTTAATATTGCATGGTTTCTTTCTTTAGGCTCGATTTTATTCTCCAGCCACTATATTTATTGATGAGATAGATTCCATTTGTAGTCGCAGAGGGACTTCTGAAGAGCATGAAGCAAGCAGAAGAGTGAAAGCAGAGCTTCTCGTTCAGATGGATGGTAGATACGTGTCTGTGCCTGTAGGGACCTGGGCTGGGGGTTGCTGAGTGACTAGCGCCAGTTGGTCTAACTCTACCGCTAGTGCTAGCGCAGTGCTTTTAATTAATCAATTTTCACAAGTCCAGATGGACCAGGGTGCGGGGAGGGGTTGGCAAATAGGTCCTGAGGACTAAAAGTGGTATTTGGTACAGTGACATGTCTAAAATAGTGGGAATCTAATGAGAGAGAGAGAGAGAGAGAGAGAGAGAGTTTGATGTCTTACCTTAAGCCATGAAATTGAAATAGAAATGAATACAGTTAAATTTGCCTTAGAGGCTGTGTATGCTTTTGAAAGCAACTTTAAATTAAGTAGTTAAGTTGGTGAGTTGGGCTAATCTGTTGATTAAGTCTGTTTTGTCTTTTTACTTTTTGGTGCTGAGGATCAAACTCAGGACCCTCAGGACCTTATGCTTGCCAGGCAGGCACTTATGCCCCTGAGCTATCTCCCCAGCCTGATTAAGCCTATTTTGAATAGTAGTATTTTGCACTACAGAAACTTACTTTCATTGGATTAGAAATTCATGTATTCGCAAGTTAGCTTTTTATTTATTTATTTTTGGTATTTCTTCTAGGGAAGGATCTACAGAGTGTTCAGGGTCTTGCTACTAGATTGGACTTGTAGTGATCTGCCTGTTTACAGCCTCCCGAGAGCTGGGATTACAGGCACGTGCCACCACGCCCAGTCTCAATTGCTGTCTCAGCAAGCCCCAGGGACAGGGCTGGGGCCAGCATGGCAGGCTCAGGAATTGAACCTCTGGCCCCTGCGCCTGCTTGCAGGTACTTTTATTTGCTGAGCTATTTGGCCAGCCCTTCAAGTTAGCTTTTTAAATCTTTTATTTTATTTTTGGTGGTAGCAGGGATCGAACTCAGGACCTTGTGCTTGCTAGACAGGCACTTATGTCACTGAGCTATCTCCCTGGCCCTAGGTTTTTAAATCTTAACCATGAAGATTATACTACCTTGTTGTGTTGATAAGTATTTGACAGTCTTTATATAGCTAAGCTTTATTTCTTTTTATTCTTTCTTTATCCCTTTAGGTGTTGGAGGTGCTTCTGAAAATGATGACCCTTCCAAAATGGTTATGGTTCTGGCAGCTACAAATTTTCCCTGGGATATAGATGAGGCTTTACGGCGACGTCTTGAAAAACGAATTTATATTCCCTTACCATCAGGTATCATTTAAATCTTGTCTGAAACATCCTGCCAGGTACTTTTAATTTGCAATTTGGTATTAATCTTTCCTAGAGAGATAAATATAGGGAATAAATTATCTTTTCTTTGCATTACAAGTTTGTAGGGGGCCTTCCCCTTAGCTCAGTTCTTTAAGTGGCTGCTTCAACAAAGTAGTCAGGCTTAGGTTGCTGTGGTTCGATCCCCACAGCTCAAGCCAGCCAAACCTGCCCTGAAGGCATTTGGAGAAAAAAAAAAATCTTTCTGCATTACTAGTTTGTCTACATTTAGGGCTTAGAAATCTTGATAGTGAAGAAATTAAAAGTTTGGTGAGTGTCAACTCTTGAAATTTCAAGCAAATGAAAACTGGCAAACAACTTGACACAGACTTAAGAAATAATAATAGTGTTTCTGAAGGCATACATTTTAACATTTGTTTCTGCTGTTAGCAAAAGGTAGGGAGGAGCTGTTGCGAATAAGTCTTCGTGAGCTGGAGCTGGCTGATGATGTTAACCTTGCAAGCATAGCAGAAAAGATGGAAGGTTATTCAGGTGCAGACATTACCAATGTATGCAGGTATGCATTATTCTGGATGGTAAGGTTTTTGTACGTGGAAACTATCATAGCCAGGCATGATGGCACACACCCATAATCCCAGCACTTGGGCAGCTGAGGCAGGAGAATTGCCCTGAGTTTGAGGACGGCATATGGTACATAATGAGATTCTGTCTCAAAGAAAACAATGAAACAGGCTGGGGAGATAGATCAGTGGCATAACACCCTCCCTGGCAAGCTCAAGGTCCCAAGTTCAGTCCCTGGTACTGAAAGAAAAAAAAAAAAAAAAAGACAAAACCTATTACTTTTTATACTGCACTAATGTAAAGACCCACATTTCAGTCATAAGCTTTGTGTGTGTGTGTGTGTGTTGAACCCAGGACCTTTGAACTGAGCAACATCATCACCCCTTTTTATATTTTGAGACAAGGTCTTAATTAAATTGCCTATGCTCATCTTCAATTTACAGTCCTCCTTCCTGAGCCTCTTAAGTGCTGGTGCTACAGCCTGTGGCACCACACCATGTCAGTTTTAAATTTTAGGTGCTAGGGGGTTGGGGAGATAGCTCAGTAGAATAGGCTCTTGCCTGGCAAGTGCAAGGGCCTGAGTTCAATCCCCAGTTCCGCCCAAAAATAAATAAATAAATAAAAAAATTTTAGGTGCTGATAAGATACTTGGGTATCTTGGTGAATGCAGGTGCTAGAAAGGTATCTGGGTATCTTGCATGTTGGTGAAGTCATTTTAAAGCTATTAGTTCAAGGTGTTAATATTAGGACAGTTTGGGTAAATTAGAAAATCAATAGTTGTATTGGATTTAAATAGTTGGGACATTTGGTCACTACAGTGTTACATGGGAAGTGATCTTGTTCTTAGTGAACATATTCTAATCTATGGAAACGGGAGCAAGAACAAAGGGTTATGTGGAATCCAGTTAAGTAGACTTTGTCCTAATCCACATCTTTAGCTCACCTTTACTAGCAAAGATCTTGACTATACAAATTCCCTCAATTCTTAAAGTGAGCACATGTTCAGGGTTAAAACAGTCGGTGAGAATGTGTGTACAACAAAGCAGGTATGTTGTCCTTTTGCATATGTGCTGGCCACTATAAAGGATGAGAGTTGCGGACTGGGGATATAGCTCAGTAGCATAAATGGCCTGCCTGGCAAGTGCAAGGTCCCACCTTCAATCCCTGGTACTGCAAAATAAACTTAAACAGATGGGTGAAATAGCTCAATGGACTAAGCCCATGCCTAGGCAAGCACAGGGACTGGGGTTCAATCCCTGGCACCACAGGCCTTTCCAGCCCTGCCACCAGGCATACTGAAGCTAACAAGACTGGGCCGGGTGGTGCACGCTTGTAATCCCAGCGCTGGGGAGGCTGAGACAGGAGCATCACTACAAGTTGGAGCTGTGTGGTGAGACTGTACCAAACACATTTAAAAAAAAAGGATGAGAGTTTGGTGTGTGAAGGAGAAACTTGATATTTTTTACTTTATGTACAAAAAGTTTTCTAGCAAAAAATATTTTTTTTTCTGTGATGATGATGATGACTTTTAATCTATTTATTTAGTACTAGGTCTCGCTTAGCTAGGACTTGTAGTGATCCTCCTGTGTTAGCCTCCCCAGTATTGGGATTACAGGTGTGACAACTCGCCCTGTCTTGGTGGCCAGTGCAACGCACCCTCCCAGGGTGGGCGTGGCATGTGGTACAGGGATCCAGCCAGGTTCTTGCACTTGCCAGCAGATGCTTAGACCGCCAAGCTATCTCCCCAGCCCCATGTGATGATGTCTTTATTTTATTGAATATTTACAGTGAAATGCAACTGCTATATTTATTATCTGTGTATTTTTTCTTGGGTTTTATGCACATTATCAATTACATACTGGTTAGAATTCTTACTTTAGAATGGAAGACTGGGGGCCAGGGAGATGGCTCAGTAGAATAATTGCTTGCCTGGCAAACACAAAGGGTTTGAGTTTAATCCTGAGTTCAATCCCCGGTTCCACACACAAAAAAAGAATAGAAGACTGAATTGCCAAACAACTTAGAACAGGCCTTGTATTTCAGTGTAAGATCCAATGCAGTGCTACATATGTACATTATATAGTAAGATCTTAGAGATTATAATGCGTGCATTTTTTATTCAATTAAAATGACACTTTGTGACTTTTTAAAACCTCTAAATCTAGGGATGCATCCTTGATGGCAATGAGAAGGCGAATTGAAGGTTTGACCCCAGAAGAAATTCGAAATCTTTCAAGAGAAGAAATGCACATGCCCACAACAATGGAAGATTTTGAAATGGCTTTAAAAAAGGTTTCTAAGTCAGTTTCTGCTGCAGACATTGAAAGATATGAGAAATGGATATTTGAATTTGGATCATGCTAAATTCTCACATGAAAACTGTGAGAAATCTGCCTTATGTCTTTGAAAATAATTAAATGTATTTCATTGCACTGAGTGCTATATTTTTTTAAACTTTCATAATGATAAGATTTTTTAAATCCTTGTGATTCTGAATAAAGGCATTTTTTTTTAAGCTCCAAATTTGTTTTTCTTCCGCATTTACTGATTTCTATTTATAGGTACTTCAATACAAATATTGTTCCTGCAGTTGGAAAATGGCTTTTTTGTACTATTTTTTGGGACCAGGGATCAAACTCGGGGCCTTGCACTTGCTGGGCAGGTGCTTATGCCACTGAGCTATCTCCCTGGCCCTTTTTTGTACTTCTAAGTATAGTATGTTCTCTTCTACTCTGCCACTGTGGCTCTCGCTCCTTAGTTGACAATGATAACTGAAAATACCTGAACACCTTTAAACAGGTAGCCAGTTAAGACATGACCCAGACCCAGACCCATTGTGTCTTCCATTCCATCTAGTGGTGTAGTAGTTTCCCTTTTTCTGGGATAGTAAAATTCTTCACTCTTACTGTGCTTTTTAAAAGCAAAAAGCCCCACAGTCTTGTCTGAATGACTTTGCCTGCATAAGAAGCTATACTACAGGTATTTCTCATTTATTCTACTTTTTTGGGGGGAGTGGTACCAGGGATTGAACTCAGGACCTCATGCTTGCCAGGCGGGCACTTATGCTGCTGAGCTATCTCCCTGGCCCCTACAACAGGTATTTCTAAGCCTCTGCTGTTCTTGTACTGTAGTCAAACTCATTATAGTTAATTATATAAAGGTAATAAATGAAATAAACATATAGGGCTGGCGAGATAGCTCAGCAGACTAAGTATCTGCTTAGGCAAGTGCAGGGACCAGAGTTCGATCCTTGGCACCACATGCCACACTGGCCCCACCTGTGGACTCAGTGAGCTGGCCACCAGTCCTAGTTGGGAGGCTGAAAATAGGAGGATCACTATGCGTCTGAGCTGCGTAGTGAGACCCTATACCAAATACATTTTAAAAAGTATATTTTTGTGGGTAAGATTTCCATTTATGATTCCTTAGAACAAATTATTGTATCATTCCAATCATAGAAGAAAGAATAGACCCGCAAGGAGACTGAGTTCTTTGCTTTGGGCCCAAGCCTCACTGGGAACGAGAGAAGCCAGGAGACAAACCCATGCACTCTACAGCTTTTCCTCTCCCACAGATCACATGCTGTCACTTTCTCCTTGCTTCAGTCTATAAGCTTATGGTTAATAGATGCAGTAAGACCTTGTCACTGGCATAAAACAAAGTATTATTAGTGAGTTTGGGATGAATACTTTAATTTTTGGGTGGGGGGGTTTGAGACAGGGCGTCACTCTTTAATTTAGGTTGGCCTTGAACTCACTATGTAGCCCCAGGCTAGCCTCAAGCTCAGAGTGAACCTTCTGCCTCAGCCTTCTGGGTGCTGGGATTACAGTTGTATACCATCACTCCTGGAACGGATCAGGTTATACATTTTGTGCCATTGTTTTTACAGTATGGAGAGAGGAATAATATATTACACAGTTGAATTATACTAGTTATAAGCCAGGCCAAATGACAGGTCACTCCTTTCTCTTACTTGCCTTTGCTCTTTTTCTACAGGTGTATCTACTTTAAATATAGTGTTTCTTAAGAGGTAGACATGGTGATGCATTGTTAAGATATGTCCGTGTGATGGTGGTTTATAAAAGTAAAGAGAAAATACAGGGTAGTTCTTTATTTCAAACCTCAAGGTGCAAAGTACACTGGTCCCATGAATGTGATGGATTCATTAGCTGATCTCAGCCTTGGCTTCAACCAGTGTTAAGTGAAAGGAGCTATACCTATACCTGCATAGAGTAATTTTTTTATTTTGGGGGTGGGAAATGTAATCAAAACAGCTACATTGGGGCCAGCCAAATAGCTCAGCAGATTAAAGTGCCGCCTACAGGCACAGGGGCTGGGGGTTCGATCCCTGGGCCTGCCATGCCAGCCCTGCCCCCGGGGGCCCCTGAGAGGCATTTGAGACTGGGCATGGTGGTGCTTGGCCTGCACTGCTGGCTCTTGGGACGCTGTAAACGGGTGGATCACTACAAGTCTGATCTAGTAGTGAGACCCTGAACACCTTGTAGACCCCTAAAAATATGAAAAAACAACAACAAAAAAAAAAACCCTTATTTGGGGCCGGGGAGATAGCTCAGTAGAATAAGCGCTTACCTGGTAAGGGCAAGGTCCTGAGTTCAATCTCTGGTTCTGCAAAACAAAACAAAACAAAACAAAAAAAAAACCCCTACATTTTTCCCTCAAAAAATGTTTAGAGTAAGAGTATGTCATTTTAAATCCTGGTGTATTCAAAGTAAATAGTCTTAGTACAGGATATAATCAAATTAAAATACACCTTAATGATTTTGTACTGAGTTACACACTTATTATGGCATGTTGTACTAAATTTTTTTTTTAAAAGTGCTAAGTTCTTGGGTTTTAGATTATCATTTTTTCATAAAGTCCTAGTAATCAAGTGGGTATTTCAAGTGCTAATTTCCTTAGCAAGGGCACCTTGGAAATTTATTGGCACATGGTATTCTATCTCACCTTTTTTCTTTTTGGTAATATTGGTCTCTTCACATGTCTTCTCTTTCATTTTGTTTAACTTTTTCTTAAAAGTCTATCAGTTGAAGTCTATCAGCCCTTTTCAACCTTGTCTTGGCACTGTACAAGTCAGTTTTCAGGTAGTCTCTGGAGTTTGGCAGTTTCTTTGTGCATAAACTGATTTTTAATAATTCAAAGAAAATATTCAAGGGGTAAATTTGGAGACAACAAACTAGTCCAGAGCCCATGATTTGAAATGGTAGTTTAATTAATTTATTTTTTTTTTTGTACAAGGAATTGCACTGAGGACTTTGTGCTTGCCAGGCAGGCACTGTGCTGCTGAGCTATATCCTGGGCCCTTTACTTTTTAAATATGTTTTTCTTCAAGGTTTTCTGCTGTCTTCAAGGTTTTCTGGATCTAAATTGATAGGTGTTGGAGGTGTTTTATCCACCTGAAGAATATCTCTGAAATATAATTATTTTTCAAAATTATTTCCTAAACCAGTAGTATAAGCTAAGGCTACTTTAAGGTTGTAATTGTATACTTAAGCCAGGGGTGGTGGTGCACACCTATAATTCCAGGACTTGGGAAGCTGAGGCAGGAAAATTGCCATGAGTTCAAGGCCATCCTGAACTAAATAGCAAGACCCTGTCTACAAACAAAAAACCCTAAGGTTACATACTTTTGCTTCACTTTCTCTATAGGTTATGCAAACTCTGAATCCAAAGTTACCTTTGGCTAGACTGACTGAGGAAAAAAAAGGAATATAGAAGTGCAGTACCTGGCTGCGTAGGGAAGGAAAGCACAGAGTAAATCTCGGTCTTCAAGGAAGAGTTTTAGTCCCTAGATTTGCATAGGGAAGGTAGAAAGATGAAATCTAATATTCTAAACAACATTCACCACTGGAACAGCACCTTGTATCTTTAGACAGCATCTTTTCCTCTAATACCAAGCTACAGAATAGGTCCTTAGAATGAATCCAAGGTTACTCCAATTAATAAACCAACAGAGGCCAGTTGTTTTAAAAACCAAAGAAGCTACCATGGTTTAGATCTAAAATGTCCCCAAAAGTCTGGATTCAGAGGTGGGCCTTTTGGAAGGTGACTGGATCCTGGGGACACTGTATTTATCAGTGGGTTAGTCCACAGATGAGCTCATAATTGAATACGTGGGCAACCATTTGGGATCTCTCTTCTTAGAAGCTATTATTATTTCCAAATTTTCCTTTTCTTAAAACAAACACTGGATGAGCTATTAGGAGGTGGGTGTGGGTTACACGTGATTTGGACAAGTGTATTCTTGTCACTAACTCTTCTGCTTCCTTGCCACTGTGACTGGGCAATTTTGTCTACCGGGCCCTTCTAATGGGCCATTTGTGCTTTACTGGTGGCAGACCATAGACTGAACCCACAAACATGCAAACAAAAACTGTCCTTTAAGCTGCAGGTGTTACATATAAACTGATAATGAAGTTCACTTAGGAGAAACTTTGCAAGAATATTTGTAACAGTTTTTAAAAGAAACAGTGGGGAAAAGAGAAAGATACCCCAACCAGCTATCAAAGACTATACTAAAACAATAGTAAATAGCTGGTTGTGGGTATACATGCCTCCAATTCAGCACTCCAGGAGGCTAAGGCTAATGAGTTCAAACCCAGTTTGGGCGATTTAGCATTTTAGCAAGACCCTATCTCAAATGAAACAATGTAAATTGAATGGCTGGGGATGTTGCTCAGTGCAAAGGCCCTGGGTTCCATCCCCAGTATCAAAAGACTGTCTTTGATAGCTGTTACAGTTATTAAAACTGTTACACAGTAAAACAGATAAATAGAAGAGTCCAGATAGAACAAAACAAGAGAAACAGACTAATACATTGGAATTTTGTTTAAATATATTCCAAGTCAGTGGAATGATGGCCTCTGTTTAGAAAACAAAAATCAAAATTCTAGCTTAAAGTACACTTCAAAAGTGATGCTAGAAAGTAAGAGTTGAGAAAACATAGGTAAAACCTGGGTGTGATGGTACATTCCTATAATCCCAGCATCAGGAGGTTGAATCAGAAGGATTGTTGTAAGTAGGCCAGCCTGAACTACACAGCAAGATCCTGCCTCAAAAATAAATAAAGAATTACAATATAAAGACATAAAATACATAAGTCAGGCATGATGGAGACCACAAGGGGGACTCCTGGATCTCAGTTTGGGACCTGTTACTCATGAGAAGTATAATCCATGTTCTTCCCAGCCCCTCATGTTCCTGAACAACCTTAGCAACATCAAATGTCCAGATGTACAGTGAAAGCCAGAGCTTGCCATGGCAGCTCTAAGCTAAGTTAGCTGAGGAAAGCCATGGGGATCACTGTGCTATTTGGGCCCTTAACCTGTTACTCGTTAAGTATGGTTTTTTTCTGTGCTAAGGACTTAAAAGCTGCTTTGCTGGAAAAAAAAAAAAAAAAAAAGTGACTTTTTCGGGTTATGATTGCCCAGTAGTGACTAAACGCAGAAAGCTTGGCATTTCTGCCTTCATTCTCTCTTTTATTACCTTAAAAACTTTGGGTCAGATCCAGAGTCAGCTCTGCATGCAGGCATGTTAATTGTTTAAGGAGTATGTTTATTAACCATAATTTCCCTAACAAATCATGCCCTTTTATGACTGAGGACACAAAGCTAAGAGATTTGCAGATATTTAGCTACTGACTCTGGTCACCTTTTAGGCATCTCAGTCTTCAGTCACTGCCCTAAACCTGTAGTTGCCTTGGATTTCAGCAGTCTCCCCAAAACTGAGGCCTAATGTTTAACTTTTGTGTGGGGGGGGTGGGGTGGGGGGGCTTGCTTTTTTTTTTTTTTTTTTTTTGAGACAGGGTCTCACTATGTGTTCAGCCTGGCCTTGAACTCCCTGTAGTCCAGGTTGGCCTCAAACTCAGGCCAGCCTTTTACCTCAGCCTCCAGTGCTGGGATTAGAAGCACATGCCACCATGCCTGCTCAACCTAAGATTAAAGCCAACTAACCACCATCAAAAGAAACATCTTTCCTTAGGCCCAGGACCAAGTTCTACCCTCATCCCAGGTTTAAAAGCTGCAGCTCTGCCTCTCCCAACCAAGCTGAAGTGTAAAAGTGCTGTATTTGAAATTCTGAAGAAACAGCAATTTTGAGATAGTACAGGCCTATTTAGGAAAAATTAAGACCCCATAAGCCATAAAGAAACATAAATTGTTCAGATCGAAACTTAGAGCTTTTGTATGACATGGGCTGCTACCATGTAAGAACAAAATAATAGACTAGGATAGGGCCGGAGAGATGGCTCAGTGGAATAAGCGCTTCCCTGGCAAGCGCAAGGGCCTGAGTTCAATCCCCAGTTCTGTAAAAAAAAAAAAAAAAAAAAAAAAGACTAGGATAGAAAAATGCAATACATAAATATGCATAACAAAGGGGCTGCTGTAAATGACAAGTGGTGCAAGTGAACAGTAGACAAAGCTACAGGCAGGCATGTCACAAAAAGAATATATACAGCCTATTACATCAGTAAAGTGCCAGTAAAAAGAAAACAAAATTAAAATGAGGTATTTTTAGCTATAGTAGCAAAAATTTAAAAGATCATTAGATTTTGAGCAGTTTTTAAATAGACATATCCCCTGACTTAGAAATCATAGGAATCTAGCACCTGCTTAGGCAGAAGTAGGGGCCGGGGATTCGATCCCTAGCCAGCCGTGCTGGTGCTGGCCCCGTCCCCAGGGCTTGCTGAGGTGGCAATTGAGACTGGGCGTGGTAGCCTGCACCTGTAATCCCAGCACTTGGGAGGCTGAAAACAGGAGGCTCACTACTCATATTTACATAGTGAGACCATGTAGACACTGTATTAAATACATTAAAGAAAAAATTATAGGAATCTATTTATGTAGAGACACATGTACAAAGAGATGTATCTGCACAAGAATGTACACTGGAACATTATTAGCAATCACATGAAATTGGAAATGATCTAAATGCCTACAGAGGAGGACTTAGGTATGTGCTCTGGGACTCTGTGCATTTCTGGTTCTGATGTGTAATAACATGTACCTTATCTCCAGCAGGTTTCTGGGCACATAGCTCTCCAAATCAATCTCAAAAGTGCTAGCCCTTGTATACTACTGAGGTGACTGAGGGCTAGGAGCTCCTGGATGGTCTCAGGGGAGGGGCTGGTCACTAGAGGCATGACCATCATCATGTGATTAAAGGAACTGAAGTTTCAGTTCCATTGCCCAACCTCTAGGGAGGAGGGGAGCTGAAGGTTGAGTGGATCACCATAGCTAATAATTTGACCAATTACATCTATGAAATGAAGTTTCCATAGAAGTCCAGAAGGACTGGGTTAAGAGAACTTCCAGAGGGCTAAGCATGTGGAGATATTTGGAGAAGTGGTACTGAGGAGAAGAAATCCCCCCCCCACACACACACACATTGGTCACCAGAGGTGTGTAATGAATTGAATGCCTCTTTAGAACTATGCAGCCATGAAATGAAGTAAACTGTATATAAT
>NW_004524805.1:486085-510772 GCF_000260255.1 Octodon degus
TTAAACTGATGCTTTGGGGTTAAACTAGTAAAGTCCTTTTGTTGACTTCTTATCATACACACTGTACCTTCCCTTATACATTTTTTTCTTTCTCTCCCTACTATATTTTAAGATCTGAGACCAGTTTGTCTTAATTTAGATTTGCATCTCTAAAAGTATTTTGATTACATTTGGAATTCAATAAATATTTTAATTTTGGTGAAGTTGAAAGATGAGTTAGCAAAAGTAATTTATTTTTCTGCCAAACTGTGTCACTATCTTACCCTCTTTTTCATATTTTCTATTTTAAAGTATATAGTCGTGTGTGTGTGTGTGTGTGTGTGTGTGTGTGTGTGTGTGTATGCAGTGCTGAAGACTGAACCTAAATTTTATATTAGGCTACATCTCCAGTTCTCTTTAATTTCTTTTATAAATTTGTGACAGGATTGCATTAAGTTGCCCAGGCTTGGCTCGAAGTTGAGATCTTGCTTCAGCCTACAAGTGTGCTAGGATTACAGGTGTGCACCACCATGCCCACCGGGGGCCATGATTTTGGGGTGTGGGCATAATTTTTTTTTTTTTTTGCTCCGAATGCCTTCAGGGCAGGTTTGGCTGGCTTGAATTGTGGGGATCGAACCCCAGCAACCTGAGCCTTGTGGGCATAATTTTTATACCTGGCATCGTGAACACATACTTTCATGGTTCATAATAATAGTGAAACGTGTCATAATTTATTTTTATAAGTGCACCACCATACCTAAACTCATGTCTTAATAATTAAAAACACTAATGTTTCAAAAATAAATACTTACTTGGATTCAGAATCTAGAACAAACAACTTTAAGACGACTAAGAGCACGGATGATGCTATAATTCCAATGGACATGACATTTATAAATATGAAGATCACATGGTAAAGACTCTTCCACAGTCCATGCAGACCTTTTCTGAACTTTTCATCTAACGCACACTCCTAGAAAAGGAGTTTTGGTTAGATATGCAAGTTCCATAAACTCTTACATTCTAAAGTAGATTAACGTTTTAGTGTTGGGATGATGGAAATATTTTGTATATTGACTGTGGTGATGGTTACACATATAACTTTATTGTTAGCACAAAGGGTACAGCTCAGTGGTAGAGCGCTTGTCTAGCATGTAGTCCTGGGATCAGTGTATCCTCATATTGTCAGTCTCTCCTATCTCTGTCTCTGTCTCTCTGTCTCTATGTATATGCACACATACATGCACGCACACACATATTTTAAGCAATGTATCGTATTTTTAAATGTACCTTAATAAAGTTATGTATAATCTTTTTTTAATTTAAAAAAAAGAAACTTCAAGACAAAAAGAGAGTGATAATGGTTAATAAATTCCATATTGTTATCTTTAAATTACTCAGAGTACAAAATAATATTATTGTCCAAAGTTATTTATAGGGACAGCCAAATAGCTCAGCAGATTAAAGTGCCTGCAAGCAGGTGCAGGAGGGCCAGGAGTTCAATCCCAGGGCCTGCCATGCCAGCCCCGCCCCTGGGGTGCACTGAGAAGGCAATCGAGACTGGGCGTGATGGTGTATGCCTGTAATTTCAGTTCTTGGGAGGCTGTAAACAAGTCTGATCTAGTAGTGAGACCCTGAACACCCTGTAGACCCTTCCTTAAAATACAAAATAAATACATAAATAGTGCTTGCTTCGGCAGCACATATACTAAAATTGGAACAATACAGAGAAGATTAGCATGGCCCCTGCGCAAGGATGACACGCAAAGTCATGAAGCGTTCCATATTTTTAAGTATAAAATACTTTAAAGTATTCCTGTTCAGTCTTTTTTATTCAATCACATTCCTGTATTGAAAAAGAGCAAATATATCAAGTAAAAAGTAGTTTTTTAGGAGGAATAATAAAACTATTCAATGGGGTTTCAAGCTCATGCCAAGATTTATGAAATATTTAAAATCAAATAATATATAGTTAGGGTGAGAATCACAACACGCAATGTATTAATTATTGAAACTGTCCTATTAATTGCTTTTGAAACTGTCTCATTGCATTTGTCCTCAATAAAATTAATTTTAAAATGCTAAATAAATAAAGTTATTTATAATCTTAAAAGTTATGTTCCAAAACACAGGCATAAAGTGGTTAATAGCCTTGTAAATTATGTATGCTTATACTGCTAGCTAAAAATAAGTAAAAATAAATGCTAATTGATAGGAGATTAGTTATACTTGTCTACTCTAAACAGTATGCACAAAGGGGCTGGAAGTATAGCTCAGCAGCACACCACCTGCCTAGCAAGCTTGAGTTGGAGAGTTTGATTCCAGGTACCAAAAAATAAATAAAATACCAGAAGGGACCAAATCAATTTTAAGCTTTAAGTAGCTAGAGGACAAGAAATGGAAGAGAAAGACAAACTTTTTGTAGCTTTGGAACAAGCTGGAGGTTCACTCTATACAAAATATTTCCATATTTCAAGAGCAAGAGAAGGATCTAAGCTGGGTACTGACTCCAACTGCTATGAAGAGAGGTGAAGACAGTCTGCTATGAACTGCCAGGGGAGGTGAGGGGCAGTACTTCATAGGTGCCAATGCTTTTACATGTAATATCTATTTTATTTAATCTTTACAGCATAAGAGATACTTTACAGATTAAGCACAAATAGAAACAGGTTGGAGAGTTAAGAATTCTTCTAAGACCATATAACTAATCAATGGTAGGTCAGTTTTCAAATGTTGTCACTGTATAAGATCCCACACTCTACCTACATGTACAGGTAGTAGCTGCAGAATAAAAAGAAATGGAAAAATGAAAAAGAATTTTGGAACTGAAAATTCCCAGATGAAATCCAAGTCCTTCATAATTACAATCCGACTGTGTTGTTACGGTGCTGGGATAAATCTAGGGCCATGAGCATACTAAGCAAATGTCCTATCACTGAGTTATATGCCCAATCCCTGTGAATGAAGCATAAAGAAAAAAAAAACAGTATCTAAAAACATCACATTAAAACTATAATGACAATGTATTAATTATTGTAACTGTACCTACTAACCTGTCTCATTTGAAACTGTCTCATTGCTGCTACTTTCTCAATAAAATTAATATAAAAACAAAACAACAGGGCTGGGGAGATGGCTCAGTAGAATAAACACTTCCCTGGCAGGTGCAAGGGCCTGAGTTCAAACCCCAGTTCCGCCAAACACACAAACAAACAAACCAACAACAACAAAATAAAACTATAATGAGTTCAATGTTCCATGCTTTCAATTCTGATGGTTTCTATCTCTTTTAAATATTACTATCTACATTCTTTACCCTAACACCAAGTAAAGCGAACAGCAAACCCATACCTTATGTGAGGATGTAGGTTCTGCTGTGTGAGGAGTTTCAGGTAATTTGCCAGGTGAAGCATGTTCATCTACAGTGGTTTCCACATTCCTGATATGGTGCTGGCTGGTGGTCTCCAGTGAATTCACACTTTCTACTAAGGAGGAAGAGCACAGGTAGCAAAATACTAATGGCATGCTGGGGTCTCTTCTACAAGTCCTACGGTTACTATACTAATAATGTCTAGGATTGTAAGATCAAATATTTTACCATGGGAGGGGAAAAAATTTTTAAGCACTAAAGAAAAACATATTGTTGTTTATAAGGGGCTACAGATTTTGTCATACAGAAAACCTAAATTTTAAAAGCTCTATTTTCAGTGGAAAAATGAATACTTCATCTTATAAATGAACCTTTACAGTATTATTATAAATGTCTATATCATTATATGATAAAAGTGGATAGCTACTGGAAAAACATCACTGTGCAACCAGCACTACTTACATTTTACTGTGGCTCAAAACAGCTTCCTAAGGTCTTTAACTGGACATAAAAGTAACACATACATACATATTATGAAAGGTTTTGTATTTTATTTTTTGCAGTGCTGAGTTAGATTAAAGCAGAGCTTCATACACTTAGGCAACAGCTCTAGCCCCTGTAGGTTTGTTTTGTTTTGTCATGATAGTGGTATTAAGCCCCAAAACACTTTACAACTGAGCTATAGCTCCAGCTTGTTTTATTTTATATTTTGAGGCAGGGTTTCCTAAATTGCCCAGGTTACCCTCAAATTTATTGCCTCAGCTGCCCCATTATCTGGGATTATAGGTATGCTTACTTTTTAAACATTAACTGTAATTAAAAATATATAGCAATTTTATAAGTAATGTAAAAGTTATAAACTTAAAAGAATATATAAACTACTAAATAGTTTCTTTAATATTTTAAAAAGATCTTTCAAATTACCTTTTTTGAAGAGGTTGGGAAGGGTAAATAAAATGTCATTATTTGGAGAAATAGAGTACAGCATGCTTTCTTCCAAAGGAAGGGTGTAGTTTGAACGTGTGAGTATTCCCTGGTCCTTAACTAAAATATCAATTTCAATAACATCCTTTTGTTGAACCTGTTAAAGAAAAAATAAGTACTTAAAAAAACCCAAATGGCCCAGCACCATATTAATTTAAAAGTGCATTTTTTTGCCTGATGTCTCTAGTTAAAAAACTTGTCCTATTCAGACAATTATTACTTATTCCTTCCCACTTTGAAATATTTAATTTTACCTTGAACATACTCATGTCTGCTTTAGCACTAACAATTGTAAGTTTAATTTCAGTTCCATAGACTTAGAAAAAATGGTAGTTGAACTATGAACCAAACTTAATCTCATTTTCTTTGTTTAATGATGTTTAAAATATTTTAAATGATATAGATATGTATGAAATGTGAAATTTCAAAAATTAATACATATCAAGTGCTAAAACAAGTCAATTGTAAATGATTTGATACAGGCAATTATTAGGGTACCTTCTTAATCAAGTCAGAAATCAATAAAATAACTGAACACATCCATAGCAAGAACAAATATAAACCTTTGTAACTGAATTCCCAATTGATATGCACACTAACTTACTTGTCTTCCATCAATCTCTACTACCACTTCTTGAATGACAATTAGTTGCAAACTGGAACCTGATGTCATTGGCAACTCATGAACTAAAATTCTTACATTGACAATTCCAAAATATTCCTTTTCCTCCAAATTTCCCAGATCATCATTCTTCACTATAAGAAAAAATAGTGACAGCTTTGAGCAAAATTTGCTGCCATATTTGTTACTGAATTTGATTATTTTGATATTTACATGGAACGAGAGTTGAAAACTGATGCTGGCTTTCTTCATCCTTGACCTTAATACTATTTCAGATTTATAAAAACAAAGACTATTTGACAAAATCTTACAAACAGCTTTCACTCATTTGAAAAAGGGAAATGTCTGGCTGCCCTTAGATATTGTAAAAAATGTTACACCAACAGCCTCCTTCTACACAGGTCAGCAGTAACAGAGCCAACATGGTATAACTAGTTTACAAAGTAGTCTACAAGACACAGTATATCCCATGTTTTAGCAAACAAAGAACATTCAGGCTGGCCAGATAGCTTAGCGGACTAAAGTGCCTGCTTAGGCAGAGCCCAGTGGCCGGGGTTTGATGCCCAGCTTGCCGTGCTGGCCCCACCCCTGGGGCGCGCTAAACTGGTGATTGAGACTGGGCATGGTGACATATGCCTGTAATCTCAGCACTTGGGATGCTGAAAACAGGAGAATCACTATGAGTCCGATCTACATAGTGAGGCTCTGTAGATCTGGTAGACCCTGTACTAAATACAATAAGAAAAAAAAGAACATTCATTCATTCATTCACTCATGAAGTCCAATAATAGAAGTAGCCCAAATAAAAATTGTGGGTTGTTTTATGAGCTTTAATCCTTTCCCAGTAAAGTTATTTGCTCCTCTTGGAGAAATCAGGAACAAGAAAGAGATGGGAGAGATGATTATTACTCCCTCTAATGAACAACAGGATAGGACTCGCTATTGACCACACTCCCTTCTAGCTAGAAATCCAGTGGAGATGGGGTGTGCTAGTTACAGTAGTTACAGAGCAAGTGGCTATTCTATTAAGACAAAAAGTGCTGCAGAAAAAGGAAACACAACACACATCAATGAAACCTTCAAACAGGAGCAGTATTATATGCTACTTTCCAAATACTCTCAAGGCTATTTGTCAAAACACCCAGATACACATTCTGAAAGTAGGCCTAGGTGTTTAAGCTACTAGTCCTTTTGTCCAGACTCTCCTGATACCTAGTTCATTAACCTCTTACTATAATAGTTACCTATTTTCCCCTTTAGTTCCTCCCTTTCCAAGCCATCTATACCACAGGGCCTAATTATCTTACAGCGGTATTACCGTGATTGTAAAGCCTCTAGGGTCAAGCACTGTCAGTGACAGTACCACTAATTTCCTGACTGCTCTTCTCCTTCGGGTTCCTCACCTACAGCCCATGTTCCCTCTCTAGTGTGCCTAACACTCATATCCTTTGATATGTACAACTGTAATTTGTCCCCTCTCTCATTGTCGATGTTGAAATTTGTAGGCATGTGCCTTTTATTTTTGTTTTTGATATTCTTGTGGTGCTGGAGATCAAAACTAGGGCCTTGTAGTTAGGCAAGCCCTCTGTCACTAAGCTACTAAGCTATATCCTCAGTCCTTTTTTTTTCTGTAAAGATGAGGGCTTGCAAGTGCAGGGTCCTGAGTTCAATCCCCAGTACCACAAGGAAAAAAAAAAAAAAAAAAAAGATGAGGGCTTGCTGTGTTCTCAGGCTGGTCTCAGGCTTCTGAACTCCAGCGAACCTGCTTCAGCCTCCGGAGTGCTGGGCCCACAGGCTTACACTATCCAGCTTGGCTTCCAGACAGTGTTTTAACTGTTTACTGCTGATCTTCCAGCCTTGTCAGCAGATCTGGATGGCCAAAGCCTACGGCACAGGAGACTCAAAGGATGAGAAACCCACTGCCTCTCTCCCGCCCTCTAAATGTGGGCTAGGCCTAGACTCTTGTTTCTGACAAACAGCACAGTACCTATTCTTCATTTCAATCTAATATTATTACACATTTAATGTAACATGTCTTCTTTAAGTAACTCAAACAATTTTTCTTTTTGAGACAGGGTTTTGCTATGCAGTGTACACTGGCTGTGAACTTACTTTGTAGCCCAGGCTGGCCTCAAACTTGTAACAATACTCCTCAACCTCCTAAATGCTGGGATTACAGGCATGTGCTACCATTCCCAGTCCAAAATTTTTAAAGATTAAAAAAAATTTCTACTGACATAAGCATATAGGAAATTGAAAATAAGAAAATCACACAGATGCATCATTTTCTTCTTATTTTCTGTAACTGCAGCAGTGGTACTTTGGTTCACAAACTTAATCCGTTCTATGATTTTGGAAAAAAATGTCCTATTTGTGTTTGTGAGGTTAAGATGATCATAGGTGTGTTTGTCACCTAATGTAGAGTTTGCAAACGAAAACAAAAATTCTGCCGAACACTTTTATTTCGTGAAACAAACTGTTCCACAGACAAAAGCATTTGCGAATCAAAGTAGCACTGTATCTCTCCACACTTTTGGTTCTTGCTCTCCTACCTCTTGGCACATTCTTATATTAATCTCAACCAGGCCTCCAAGCACGTGGGAGGCTGAGGCAGAAGGATCGAGGATTGTTGTGAATTTGAAACCAGCCTGGGCTACAGAAGTGAGCTCAAGGCCAGCCTGAATTGCATAGTGAGGAAAAAAAAAAAAAAAAAGATAGGTTTTAAAATGATTTAGGAGTACTCACCTATTAAAGTCTGACAGCTTATTCGGGTTACACCACTATTTACAGGTAAGTCATTTACAGATACCTGTCCACTTTCATAGGTTATATTAAGAACAACCTTAAAATAAAGCAGCACATTCATTAATTCAAATCATTTATAAATGATGACAAACTTTTCATGTCAAAAATACATTATTTTTACAACTAAATTAGGTGTATTGATGCGATGGGTTGGATGCAGTCTGTCCCTCAAGGATTCACTTGTTGGAGGCTTGGTCCCAACTGCAGCGGTGGTGTTGAGGCTGTGGGACTGCAGATGTGGGGCCCTGTGGGGCGTCCTCACAGCGCTGGGAGCACACCTTCAGAAGGAACGGGGCTGCAGGCTCTCTCCACCTCCACCATGCGCTCCTTTCCTCAGTGCCACACTAATGCCAGCAGCTTGCCCCTACCCCCCATAACTGTGAGCTAAATCCATCTCCCTTTCTCTAAAGTAGTCTGGTGTAGGGATTTTATTTTAGTAATAGAAAATGAGTTAATACAGTAGTAAAAGTACAATAAACTGCATAACACGTGGCTAAGTAGCATATGGAAAACATAATCAAAAGAAACAAACCTGTTCTTTAGATACTTCCCCATCATCTTTCAGTGTTGTTACATTAATTCTGATACCACCCTGCAAAAGAAATATATATGCACAGGTAGCCAGTTCATATATTGAGGATGAGTCAGGTCTTTTTCTCTCTCTGGGTATTGAACCCAGGGCTTTGTGTTTGCTAGGCAAGTGTTCTGGCGCCGAGCTACATTCCCCAGATCATTTTCACTTTTTTATATACCCTTTTATTCACAATTCCAAATTTTTATAATCTATATACTTTTCCCACTTAATTGTGAAGTATATCACCTGTGAGCATATAATACGCAACTGTGATATAAAAGAAAATATTGTTTTATGTACCTACAACCTAAGTTAAAATCTGAAATATTACCCATGCACTCAAAGCCCCTGAATGAGCCTCACAAAGTACACTCCTCAACCAGAAAGATCTATACTGATTTTTTTTTAAAAAAGATAGGCTTTCATTAGGCAGTTCACAGGATGTCCTCAAACTCTCAGTTAGCCTCCTGCCTCATCCTCCCCAGTGCTGGGATCGCAAGCATGCAGCACCACACTTGGCCCCTGATTTCCATATTAATCATTTCTTGCTTTTCTTTTTCTTTTTTTTTTAATGCAGAACTGGGGATTGAACTCAGGTCCTTGCATTTGCCAGGGAAGCGCTTATTCCACTGAGCCATCTCCCAGGCCCCTCTTGCTTTTCTTTATAGTTTTACTATCTGTGTATCCCTCTTTAAACATATTTCTTATGGCTTTATCTGTTTTTGAGCTTTACTTAAGTAGAACATTTTGGAGATTTCCAGGAAGATGGCAAAGTGGTGAACAGCTGAGAAATAATCTCCTCAAGATTTAGTATACAGATGCTGGAATATAGCAACAGGAGTGCAGAATTGTTCAGGATCTTACTACTAGATCGGACTTGTAGTGATCTGCCTGTACAGCCTCCCAAGCCCTGGGATTACAGGTGTGTGCTACCACGCCCAGTCTCAATCACTGTCTCATGTGCCCCAGGGGCAGGGCCAGCATGGCAGGCCTGGGGATTGAACCCCCATCCCCTGCACCTGCTTGCAGGTGTTTAATCTGCTAAACTATTTGGCCAGCCCTAGTAACATGAGAAAGAGGGGAAGTGGGTGTCTGGGACCCAGCAAGGATCTGAAATGAGAACTGAAGCCTATGGGGACAGAGAAGAGACAGACATGTCAACAAGGAGGAGGAGGTGACAAGCAGTGCTTTCTTCCTGAGCCCTAACTCACTGTGTTGGAGGGACAGCTTGAACCAGGCTACTGGCAACCTGAGGTCTCCACAGAGAAACAGACCAGTTCAGTGGAGCAGTGGACTCAACAGACAGAAGTTATTTGGGTTCAGACATCCTCTAGGAGAGGGCAACTGGCCAGTGGCCATCTTGGAGAGAGGCCAACACGAGCTGAAAACACAGAACAGCTGTGGGTTGGGTCTATCTCGTGGCTGCAGTATCAGGGTGAGGCTGTGGAGTTCAAGTTGGCAGGAGGCACATGGAGCGCTGCAAGCTGAACAAATTGGATTCCAGCCTCACAGCCAGAAACCAACCTCAATTTCAGTGAAAATAAAGGTGAAGGTTTGTTGGGACTATCCACTACCCTGCCACAGCTACAGCTCACTTGCTGGGATTAATCAATACAGACATGTACTGTCTGCCCACTTTGTCACTCCTTCAAGTGAACTTTATGTCATTTTTTTTCTTTTTTCTTGTTTTTATATAGAGTGGGAACATTGTTTCTACTTTGTTGTTCTTCTGGTTTTTATGTCTTCCTTTTTTCTTCCCCTTGTGTTTCTTCACCAGTTTCCCAAAGTTGATGTAATCTTCCTTTGTTCTCCAGCTTTGCTTCAATACTCTTCCTCTTCTATTTCTCTATTTTTCCCCCTTTTAATTTTCTCCCTTGAGGGAAAAATTGCTACAATGAGGACATATTTACTGTATACAATTTTCCAGTTTGTTTTAGACTTTGTTATACAACCATAAATTTAGTTCTTATGGTTAAAGGTGACAAATTAATAGTTATCACAATTTTTCATCTTCTAAGCTGTGTTTGATGCTATTGTTATTGCTAATTGTACTATTTTAGATAAGGTGACACAATTGTTTTAATCAGTTGTGTTTTATGGTATGCCAAGACTGAGATTGCCTGTGGGTCATTCAAACAAACAAACAAAAACAACTATAAGCCAGTATCAAAGAACCAGGGATTAGACCAAACAGGCAGCAACTTCTCCTGCCCAATTAATTGAAAAGCCAGGCTATTGCAACAGACTCAAAACCCAAAAGCTAGCTATACTGGGAAGACATCTCTGAGAAGCAGTCATTTCCTGAGGGTTCTAAATACTAACAAAAAGGGCCAGCCAGATAGCTCAATGGACTAAAGTGCCTGCTTAGGCAAAGTCACATGATATGCCCGCCCTGCCCCCAGGGCACACTGAGACATTGATTAAGACTGGGTGTGGTGACACCCACCTTTAATTCCAGTGCTTGGGAGGCTGAAAACAGGAAGATCACTGCCAGTCTGATCTGTGTGTAATGAGACCCTGTGGACCCTGTACTAAATATATAAAAAACAAGATTGAAAAATACTAACAATAAAGCTACCTGTCAAAAGCAATTGACAAGCATCAAAAAGGAATTAAACTTAAAAAAATAGGAAATAAGACATTTAAGCAAGGTGCAAACCCAGAACTCTAGCTCAGCAAAGGTAAACCCAGCAGGTTAGAATAATCTAAAAGCCACCTGCCTGGATCATTATTATTATAATTTTTAAAATATTTACTTGGTACAGGATCTTGCTACAAATTTCACACTCACAGTGATCCTCCTGTCTCAGCCTCCAAAGCACTGGGATTACAGATGTGTGCCACCATACCAGGTTTTGGTGGCTGGCACAGCATGCCTGGTATGGTATGCCCAATGTTCCAGGGTCTGCACGGCATTTGTTACTGGAGCTCGAACCTGGGTCTTTACTCTTGCCAGGCACTTTAAGGCAGGCACTTAAACCTCTGAGCTATCATGCCAGCCCCCACCTGGATTCTTTTAAGTGGTAAGTAACAAAGCAGATGAATGAGAACCCAGAAAAAAAAATCAAATCACAGATAATTCCTCCAATAACTACAGAGATGATGACCATAATGAAAAACATACTGAGTGGCTTTAGAGCAGATACTGATAAGAAAAAAAAAATAGAAGAGCTTAGGAAAATGACTGAAACCATGAATGCCTAACATAAGAACAAAATGGGATCCATGAAACAGATTGAAACAGATATCGAGAGAATAAAAATTCAGCTAAAAGTATACACAGCAGAGTGAGTCAAAGTGAAGACAGAATATCAGCCCTACAAGAGTGAGTGATCGTGCAAAGAAAGATTTCGTTTTTTTAATGTATTTGGTACAGGGTCTACAGGGTCTCACTATGTAGCTCAGATTTGAAGTGATCCTTCCGTTTTCAGCCTCCCAAGCACTGGGATTACAGGTGCGCACCACCATGGCCAGTCTTAATTGCTGTCTCAGTGATCCGCGGAGCAGGGCCAGCATGGCGTGCTGGGGATCGAGCCCTGGCCACTGTGCTCTGCCTAAGCAGGTGAGCTAGTCTGCTGAGCTACCCAGCTGGCCCTAAGAAAGATTTCTTAAAAATAGTAAGGGACCATGAAAAAGTCAATCCAGCAGCTGCTAGATGATACAAAGAAGAACAAAAAGTTGATCAGTGTCAATGAAAAGCAGGACATAACACAAATGATATTAAAAAAAAAAAAAACCAAAAAAACAAACTTGTTCACAGAAGTAATGGCAGAAAACTTCCCAAGCAGGGAAAAAAATTTGACATACAGACAAATGAGGCATATAGAACACCAATCAAAAAACAAAATAAAACAAACAACCACAACAAAAAGACACCTAGGCATATAATAGGCAAGATTCTATAAATTCAACACAAGAACAGAATATTAAAAGGTGTTAGAGAAAAGAAACAAATCACCTACAAAATAAAGGCCATCAGAATCAACAGCAGACTTTTCAACACAAACCATCAAATCAAGGAGAGCTTAAAGTAAGGAATTTCAAGCCCCAAAAGAAAAAACTTTGAACCCAGATGGATACAAGGAAAAACTATTTTTCAAAATTGATACAGTTATAGCAATCATTGTTAGTTTTCTATTCTTGTTTTGAAATTCTGTACCACTTTTGTTTCATGTTGCTTTGTTTTTGTGGATTTTTTCTTTAAAACAAAAATTTAAAAAATTGATACAGAAAAAGATACTTCCATGGGAAAGAACACCTGAAGAAATTCATGAACACCAAACCAGCAATCCAAAATATCCTGTCATTCTATAAAAACAAAACGAGAACTACAACTTCATGAACTGAATCTAACATGCAAGGAAAGCAAGTCAAGCATGGGGGGGGGGAGAACAAGAAAATAAAGTCACAAGTCAGTAAATATCAGGTATAAGCATCAATGTAAATGATCTCAATTCACCAATAAAAAGAAGTAGATTAGCAGAATGGACAAAGAAGCAAGATCCTGCCAGGCATGGTGGCACACACCTGTAATCTCAGTACTCAGGAGGGTGAGACAGGAAGGTCTTTGCAATTTTGAGACCAGCCTGGACTACAAAGTGAGTTCAAGGCCAGCCTTAGTTGCATAGTGAGACTCTGTCTCAGAAAAATAAAAGCAAGATCCAACGCTATGCTGCATACAAGAAACACACTTAATTTAAAAAGAAATTCATAGAGCGAAAGTCAAAGAATCGAAAATAATACTTCATACAACAGGAACCCAGAAAATTCAGAGGTTAGTATTCTATTTGCAGACAAAGTGAATGTCAAGACAAAACTGATTAAGAGAGAAAAAGGTTACTACATCCTTGTTAAGAGAACAATCCAAGAAGAAAAGATAATACTCATATATATTCACTAAATATGAGCGGCATAAATAAATAAAACAAATATTAACAGACATGACAAATCAAATAAGCTTTAACACAGTTGTAATTGGGTAGATTAATGCTTCATTGTCACAAACAGACAAATCAACTACACAAAAAACCAAAGAAATATCAGAACTAAACCAAACTTGAACAAATGACTTAGTAGATCTCTACAGAGTTCCATTCCACATTAGAATACACGTTCTTCTCAGATGTACCTAAGACTTTATTCAAAGTAGACCACATACTAGCTGTTCATAGAACATACATAAGTAAATGCAAAGGAACTGAAATTATATCATGCATATTATCAGACCACAGTCCATGAAACTGCAAATCAATGGCCAAACAAGCCACAAAACCCACATATACATGGAAACTAAACAACACTCTCTTGAAAAACCAATAGGTCACAGATGAAATCAGACCGCTTCTACAATTGAACAATAATGCCAAAATAACATATCCAAACTTCTAGGACAGAAGGAAAGCAGTCTTATGAGGAAAATTTATAGCAATGAATTCTCATAACATAAAAACAGAATAGGACAACTGAATAACCTAATGTTGAAACTCAATTTTTGAGAAAAAGAAGTGCAAAGCAAGCCCAAAGCTTATGTTAGTGAGGAAAGTGTAATGATTGGAACAGAAGTCAAGGCAATAGAGACTAAGAAAATACAAAGAATGAATGAGATGAACAGTGGGTTCTTTGAAAGATTAAATAAGGAGCCAGCCACCCACCTGTAATCCCAGCACTTAGGAGGTGGAGGCAGGAAGATCATTGTGAATTCAAGACCATCCTAGGCTACAAAGTGAGCACAAAGCCAGTCTGAAATGCACAGTGAGACCCTGCCTCAAAATAAAAAAAATGAAGAAAAGAAAAAGATTAATAAAATTGACAAATCCTCAGCCAGTCTTCCCCCTAAAAGGCAAGAAAAGACTCAAATCCATGTAGTTGGGGTGAAATCACAACAGATCCTGCAGAAATCCAGAAGATGATCAATATCAACTGTTTGACAAAGTCAAACACCCATTCATGATAAACACCCAAAAGAAAATTGGAATAGATGATCTTAATCCCAGTATGATAAAAGTCACATAGGAAAAAACAGTCATCATCAAACTAAGTTGAAAAAAACTGAAAACTTTCACTCTAAAATCAGGAACAAGATAAAGATGTCCACTGTTACCATTCTTATCCAATATAACTTCAGAAACGTTGGCCAGAGTAATGAGATAAGAGAAGGAAATAAAAGGGATATGGATGGAAAAGGAAGAAGTTAAATTATCATTATTTATAGATGACATGATGCTCTACATAAACTTCACCAAAAGACTTCTAGATTTAATAAACAAATTCAGTAGCAGCTGGATACAAAGTCAACACTCAAAAATCAATAGCATTCCTGTACACAAATAACAAACTCACTGAGACAGAAATAAGAAAAACAACACCTGTCACAGTAGCACCCCCCAAAAAGAAAGACCTAGGAATAAAAACCTTTACATTGAAAACTACAGTATTCTGAAAAATGAGATAAAAAAGGATTTCAGAAGATGGAAATATTTCCCTTGTTGTTGGGTAGGAAGGACAAATATAGTGAAAATGGACATACTTCCAAAATTGTTATACAGATTTAATGCAATCCCAATCAAAATATCAACAATATACATCACAGAATTAAGAGAAAATACTCCTAAAATTCATTTGGAACCAGAAGAGACCTAGAAGAACAAAAGCAATTCTGGGCAACAAAGACGAGGCAGGTGGTATACCAATCCCTGACATGGGGCTGGCCAAATAGCTCAGTGGATTAAAGCACCTGCAAGTAGAGGCAGGGGCCAGGGTTCGATCCTGGGCCTGCTGTGCCGGCCCCACCCCTGGGGCCTGCTGAGATGGCAATTGATACTAGATGTGGTGGAGCGTGCCTGTAATCCTAGCTCTTGGGAGGCTGTAAACAGGCAGATCACTACAAGTCCGAACTAGTAGTGAGACCCTGAATACCCCGTAGACCCTTCCCAAAAAAAAAAAAAAAAAAATCAATCCCTGACATGAAATTATATTACAGCTAACTGACAAAACAAAGAGACAAATCAGACCCAAGGATCAATGGGACAGATCAGAAGATGCAGAAGTGACTTGAAACATACTCAATTACCTGAATTTTAATAATGGAGCTGAAAATCTTGGAAAAAAGATGACCTGGAAAAACTGGCTTTCCACATGCCAAAGATTAAAACTAGACTCATATCTTACAACATGCAAAACTAATATCAAAATTAGTCAGTGATCTAAATAGTAAAACAGAAACACTAAATCTTTTGGAAGATTGTTGATAAGAAACATTTAGCTGGAAATGTCAAACCAATAACAAATACTGGCAGGGCTGTGGGGAAAAAGAAAACCTCCACTGTTGGTGGAAATGTACTCTGGTGTAACCATTGTGCGAGTAAGTGTGGAGATTTTTCAAAAAACTAAAACTAGAGGTTCCATTTGAACCAGCTATTGCCTTTTTTGGTATCTTTCTAAAAGAACTAAAAGCATCATACCATAGCAATATATACACACCCATGTTTATAGCAGCACAGTTTGTAATAGCCAAATCTTGGAAACGGCTCAAATGCCCATTAACTTGTGAATGGATAAAGAAGATGTTGGGTTTTTTTCTTATTACAGTGGAGTACTACTCTGCCATAAAGGATAAACATTTGACATTTCCAACTAAATGAATGCACCTTGAGCCCATAGTGTTAAGTGGAATAAATCAGACACACATTTAAATACCACATTGTTTCTCTGATGTGAGAAACTGAAAGTGTAAGTAGGGACCAAGACGTATAATAGATATTAGAACTGGGAAGACAATTTTCAAGTGCAAAGGGGAACAAGGGAGGGGGAGGAGGAAAGAAGAAACAAGAAAAAAAAAGAGACTAGAAGAAAAAAATAGAGGGCTGGGGAGATAGCTCAGTGGCATAAGCGCTTGCCTGGCAAGCACAAGGTCCCGAGTTTGATCCCTGGTACTGCAAAAAAAGCAAAGCTTTTGTAATAAAGAGGGGAAAGGAGTTGGAGGAGGAGAGGGGAATGGAACAAAAAGAAACAGCAAGATATATCAAATTCCCTATGATGAATGTGATTAAGTTTACTGATGGCATGCTTTCTGTAGAATTGAAAGCAGTACTCTAAGAAGTCTTCACTACTGACCATAGGAACTACAACCTGTCATTTGTTAATCATATTCTTTCCCAAATTTTTCAGACATTGTTGTCCTAGAATAAAACAATGTCTATCTTATATACCTTATCCTTAGTATTGTATTCTTAATTTTGAAAATAGAAAAATGACTCATAAACATAAAAAATAATATACAAGTATTACAAGTATAATCTAAAATATCACCTCCTCCCAGAGAAAAACTCATATTGGTTGCCAGCATTTACACTTTTGAAGTGACTGGATCATAGTGATTCTAGCTTTATTAGTGATGTAGTACACTGATAAGTTCATACTTTTTTGCTTAGACAGATGCAGGGCCCATGGGTTCGATCCCCAGTCTGCTGTGCTGTCCCCCCGCCCCCAGGGCACACTAGGATGGTGAATGGGACTGGGCATGGTGTTGCTCATCTGTAATCCCAGCACTTGGGAGGCTGAAAAACAGGAAGGGTCACAACAAGTCTGATCTGTGTAATGAGACCCTGTAGACCCTGTAGTAAATACATTTAAAAAAAAGAAATCATACTTTGATGGCATTACTGAGGGATGACAACAATAGGAAACTGGGCCGAAATGCAGAGAGGAGACCATTGTGTGTGACCCTGAAGACTAAATCTGGTCCCCGGGCCCACATCTCTCTGGTTCTCGCTCCTTGTCTCCTGGCCACCACAGAGCAGCTTTCCTCCACCATGCCTTCTGCAGAGCTCTGGACCTAAAGCACTGGAGCTGGGCCACTGTGGATTGAAACCTCTCAAACTGAGCCAAAATAAGGCTTTCTTTCTCTAAGTTGTTTTTCTAAAGTACCTGCTTGATCACAGTGATGAAAAGGTGTTTCTTGGCATTGTGAATATCCCCAATATTTTTATTTATACACAACCATGAACCACATAGCAATGTTTCAGTCAACAACAGACAAATGGTAGTGGTCCCATAAGGATGTATCACCTATTGATGAAATAGATGTCTGTCTCTGAGTGTACTTTACAATGTTCACAGAACAATAAAATCATCTAAGGATCCACTTCTCAAAACAACCTTGTATGACTGTATAACTTCTTAAAAATGAGAGTAAGATTGACATGATTTCACAAGTTTGGCAGAATCTAGGGGCAATCTATGGAAAAAGGTTCATACCACGTAAGGATCACACCATATATTTAATCTGACTTTTTCTTTTCTTCTCCTTCCTTCCTTTTTTTTTTTTTCTTTTCTTTTCTTCATGTCTTAGGGTCTTAACAATGAGCTCCAGCTTTTGTTTTACTCTGAAAGACAGTCTCACTAAGATACTAAATTGACCCTGGCTAGGCTATTTAAGCTGACTTTGGCGCACTTACTTCTTTTTTTTTTTTTTTTTATGGGATTGAACTCAGGCCTTTGTGTTTGCCAGGGAACCACTTATTCTCCTGAGCCATCTCCCCAGCTGGTGCACTTACTTCCTAACTCCCTTAGGAACCCATAAGGCTCCCAGCTAGTCTTTCCTCACCATCAGCCTGGGTTTCTCTTGATTAACTTTTCTCTAGTTTAAACTTGTATTAGAACCAAAGGAACACTAAAACAAATCATCTAATAAACCATCAACTATGAAATATTTTGTTTTGTGTTTAAAATTCAGTCAAAAGTTCTTCCCACTGAACTAGGAGCTCTATTAACTATTGTTCTAACAGTCAAGCCTCCAACAATGTTCTAAGAAACCTTCCTCAGCTTCTGCCTTTCAGCTTTTAACATACACTGTATTTTTAATAACTGACTGCCCTTATATGTATGTCACTTGCTTAGTAAAGTACTAGATTTATAAAACGTCATTAACAAAACAAACACATTGTATTTTTCAGAGAAGGAAGTTTAACTAATGCTTTGTGTAGAGCAGGGACAGGACTCTGAGTGGCAGAGTGCATGACTTGCACACACACAGTTCTGAGTCCAATCCCTAGCCTCTTCCTCCTCATTACCGTCCTTCTGTAAGGACCATTATGGACCCACTGCAGAAGAAATTCCACCTGGCACCAAGTTGGGAGCCAAGTCATGTTTTCTGCTCTGAGAATCTTTGACTGAACTGGACGTTGGGGCTGGAAGTGAGGGTTGTAGGTTTGGATAGTGGGCGACTAAACTGAGAAGTTTCTCCCTACTCGTTTCCATTTTTTCATTTTAAATCTTTGTTCATAGGCTGCCTCTGGAACACAACTACTTTCCTAAGGAAAGTGAGATAAATATATGGTATAAAATAAACACAATCGGGTATGGTAGTACATGCCTGTAATCCCGGGCTGAAGCAAGAGGCTTGCAGAGAATTTGAGTCGTCTGGACTAAAAAACAAAACAAAACAAAAAAAACCCTCAAGGCCAGTATGAACTACAACAGCAAGATCCTATTTCAAAAAAAAAAAAATAAATTTTTTTTTTCAGTTTGTCAACTAACATAAAAAAATTCTTAGAGTATAATAAATCTGAAGCACTAGAGAAAGATGAAGGTTTTTTTAAAATTTCAATCAGTTTTAAATTAATATCTGGGTAGATATACAGATAGACAAATGAACAGATAGGTGATAAGGCAAATGAAGTATAAATGTTAATATTGTCCATGAACGCAAGCTTTCAATATGGTGCCCGCTAATAATATGTGGCAACATAAATTTAATTAAGATTAAACACAAATTTTGAAAGTTCTCCACTTAGCTTCATTTTGTGCTCACTGGTGACAACAGGCTAGTGGGGACTGTAATGGCGAGGATACATCAACAATCACTGTGCAAAGTCCTACTGAAGAGCTTTTAGCTAATAGAGGGAACCACTGTAAAATTCTTACAAATTTTTTAAAAATTAAAAAAAAAAGCCTAGATCAAATCAGTTTAGCTTTCCATATGTATCAACACCTAGGAAATAGTGAGGTTAGAGCTGAACCTACGAAAGTGGAATGAAGACCTAAGAAGGAAGAGCTGAAGTAGTACATTTACTAAGAGCCAGCCAGCCCACAAAGCAATAGTTAAAAGATTTTTTCCTCAAACTGTATGCAGAGAAACAATGTCTCTTGGATTCAAAAGTGACAACGATGAATCTTCAAAATTAGAAAAGGAGAAAAAACGATGTCCACATTTCTAACTTTAAAGTTATTTCATTTTTTAATCTGGTTTCTGGAGCACGTTTAATGCATTCCTATTTTTAATCATATGCACCTGTGGTCTGCATATATTTCATATAAAAGTGGTTCTTAGAGCTTGCAATATTGTGGCCCCCTGGAACGTGCAAGCAGAAATAAAACTAAGAAATACTCTCATTTTTGTATCCAGGGACAGTAATGTGGTAACTCTAAACCACTATTTTTTTTTTTTTTTAAATGTATTTAGTACAGGGGCTACCAGCGCTAGGATTACTGGGGCTGGCCACCACGCCCAGTGTCAGGCGCATCTCAGTGCGCCCCAGGGGGCGAAGCCAGCAAGGCAAGCAGAGTATGGAACCAGGCGCTTTAATCTGCTGAGCTATCTGGCCAGCCCTTAACCACTAAATTTTTTTTCCAAATGTTATTATACATATTCCTATTCAAGTATTGATTAGTTAGAAAAGGTGTACTTCCCAGTTTCGCCATTCTGGGAAATTCATGTTTTAAAATTGGCAATCTTTCCCTTAAAGAAGGGTAACAACTATCTGCCTCGCAATATTCTAACGCGGCGGTTCTCGCCTCCCGGGCTTCAGATACCGAGGGACGCTCCTGCAGCAGCTGCGCCCGGGAGGGGCCGCGGCGGCTCGGTCGGGAGGTGCAGTATTGCGCACCCCTGCGGAGGCCAGCTGGACGCGGGCGCCCTCGCGCTCGCCAGACACACGCCCCGGCAGGCCGGCCGGGCGACCCCGCGCAGCGCCCTCCTCTCGCCGAGCCGCGCGCTGCGTGGCAGGTGGGCGAGGGCGGCCGGCGCCGGGCAGCTCGCGGCCGTTGGGTCGCGCCTCCCTCCCCTGCCGCCCCGTCTCCTCGAGCGCGTCTCCTCGAGGGCTTCTCCTCACAACTTCGCTGCAGGACTCGCCTCCGCTCCCGCCCAGAGTTGGGAGGCGTCGCCGCGGCGGTCGGAAGGTGGCGCTTAGGACCCGTCCGTCGGGCCCGCCCTGGCCTACCTCCGGGGCTCCGGGGAGCGACGGCTCCGGGACGGCCGTTATCACCCGCCCGGCCACGGGAAGAAGCAGGAGGAGCAGCCAGAGAGCCACAGGCGCTGGTTCGGGCCTTTCCATCTTGGACGACTCGGGTCAAGCGACGGGGAGTGAGGGCAGAGCCGGCGAGGGCGGGACGGACCTTCCGGTGGCTGAGCAGGTGCGAGGCGCGGAGCTGGCAGCTGCTAAATGAGGAGTGGGAAGGCAACGGTGCTAACCGACGAGCAAATTGCGCATGCGCGCTGCCGCGCTAGGTGGGACGCCCTCCAGTCGCGAAAAGCGTGCCCAGATTGCTACAGCCTGGGTTATTTTAGTTTTCGAGGCGGGATGTCGCCTCGGGCTCTCCAGTGCTGGGATCACACGAGTGCACGACCACACCCGACTGGCCTCAACCTTATTTCCAGAGGGGATTCTTAAACTTGACATCTCTGCCATCAACTTTTTCATTTGTTTTAAAGAAAGAAAAAAATAAATAAAAACAATATAGAATATCCAAACAAGATGTGAGGAAATTAACAATAGTTCTTATATCGCATATTATTATCCTTTTTTTTTTTTTTTTTTTTTTTTTTTTTTTTTTTGCAGAACCGGGGCTTGAACTCAGGCCCTTGCGCTTGCCAGGGAAGCACTTATTCTACTGCACCATCTCCCCGGCTGCATATTGTTATCTTCAAAGTAGTTGTTAGATTACCAGATACAGGCATACAAAATTGATCAAACAATACAAGCACAGTGTGAACTCAGGACCTTGTGCTTGCCAGCAGGCACTTTTGCTACTGAGTTATATGCCCAGCCTAAGATTTCTATGCATTTCTCTTCCATTAGATTTACTGTTTCTGTTTTAATATTTAGATCTGTGATCCATCTTGACTTTAGTGTATGTGATAAACATGGGTCTAGTTTCAGTTTTTGGCACGCTGAAAACAAGTTTTTCCAGCACTGTGTATTTAAGAAACTATCTTTTATTCCCAGTGCACATGTTTGGCCCCTTTGTCAAAATTAAGGTAGTTAAGTGTGTTTGTAGTTGTATCTGCATCTTCTAATCTGTGCCATTAATCCTCAGGTTTGTATTTTTGCCAGTGCCATGCTAATTTTATCACAGAAGCTTTGCAAATAATGATAATTTAACTTCTTTCTTTCCTATCCTTACTCCTTTTATTTCTCTCTCTTGTCTAATCGCTCTAGCTAGTGTTTTTACAAGTATACCGAAAAGGAGCAATGATAGTGGACATCCTTGTCCTGTTCCTGATTTTAGAGTGAAAGAAAGCTTTAAGTTTCTATCCATTTAGTATGATGTTAGCTGTTGGTTGCCATCAAGTTTTCATTTCCTTTGTTACTGTAAGTTTCCTTCCTCTGGCGGGAAAGAGAAGCCAGAGAAAAGTAAAGACATCCTGTATTGCTTGGTGCGGGAGGGCTGTGGAAGGTCCCTGGGAAGAAGGCAGGCCAGCAAAGAAATTATTGGGCTGGGTTGGGGCGGACTTGTATGGGCATTGTGGTATGGCAACAGGAGCTGACTGGGGCAGGCTTGGTACATGCTCAGCATGAAAAACAGAGGAGGAAGTTCATGGTTAATCAGGGGAACAGGACAGAAGTCAGTCTGGGAGCAGCTTGCCCTTGGATTTGGAATCCCCATACTACTCTGATGACTTGCCGCCGTGATGACCCATCAGACAGCTGTGTGGATGCAAAGCCATCAGTTACCTTAAAACTTTATATCAGAGACCAGCTCACGTTTGTGTGTTGTAAGGAGTGTCTGTATTGTAAGGATAACTCTAAATTTACCCAGCCTATCTAATCCCCGCTTAAGTCTGAGGATACCGAGATAAAGGAGCAACTAAATTTTTAGGATTTGCAAAGACTCCCAGATGCCACCTTTTACAACTGTCCAGTTCTAGATATACCCTCTCTTCCATCACTAAGGATGCCTAGAATTCTTCAAACCTATAATTACCCCAGACTCTAGGAAAAAAGAGCCTGACACTACCCCTGGGAAACATCATCTCCCCAAGTGATAGTAAGTACCTCATGAACAGAACAGAGAGTCCAAAAATCAGCACCAAAAATCTTTGGAACTGAATGGCCTCTCAAACTGTAAATATTCCTCCAGAACTGAAATAATGATTCAGCAGACCCTGGCTGTTTCATCTAACCCATAAAAGCTGGGCCAGTTCTTTTGTGAGGCCAGTCTAAACTCCTTCATCAGAGTCAACCCTTCCAACTGCTAAAGCTGGAGTTCTTTCCCAACTCCCCATTTCTAACTAATATATTTGCCTATAGCAGCCTAATGAATCTGCCTTGTTTTACAAGGACAGGTTTTGAGATGATTTTCAGTGATGAAAATGCACAGACCTGCTCTGTGGAGTATGCTGAAGTCCCAGTCTCTTTTGGGGGATCTTTTTGACCACCATCTGGTGACGTGTCTATTGAAGGAAATAATGGCAGTACTTTCTTTTCTTTGTGGCTGTCTCAGCCCATCCTGGGGGCAGGACTGGCACGGCATGTGGTACCAAGGATGGAACCGTGGTCCCTGCATTTGGCTAAGCTTGCCTAAGCAAGCACTTTAGACCACTGAGCTATCTCACTGGCACAATAATGGCAATACTCCAGAACTCTATTATACATTAATAGAACAATTCCTATTTAGAGGGAGATTATTTTTATCAGTTAAATGCACATGAGAATCACCCAAGTAGCATTAAAAACTACTGAGCTCTCCCTGGGCACATGAGTTTCTGATGTAGTCAGGGGTATGTCTGGGGTACCAGAACTTTAAAGTTATCATGTGGGGTGTGTGTGTGCGTGTGTGTGTGTGTGCAGCCAAGATTAAGGACCAACCCTGTCATTAAACATTCAGCATCTAACCCACCACTGTGAACCAAGCACACATTAAATGTTTCACAATCAGCTGACCGTTAGAGGCAGCACAAAGAATGCATAGGATGACATTTTGCCTCTCAGCTTCTTAGGACCTCTTTGCCCATGTTTACTTGTTTTCCTCAGCGAGGTAGAGTTGCCCAGTGCCTGTCTGGCTTTCACTTGCCCCAGTGCTGTCTCAGTGGAGCTCAATGTACTGCAATGGCTGTTATTTTTAATTTTCTGAGCCCCTCTAAATCAGAGAGTATAAAGAAATTCAAGTATTTCTTTTATTTTCCCCCCTTTGATACCAGAGATTGAACTCAGGACCTTGTGCTTGCCAGGAAGGCGTTTATGCCACAGAACTATCTCTCAGGCCCCACATATTTCCTATTAACAAGATTGTGTATTGTTTGATAAAAAATTCTGAAACATGGATGTTAAGCAGATTAAAAAATGTGTTTAATCTTTCTTTGAAATGATACTGTCTTTCAGTGCTAGGGACATAACCTAGAGACTCACCACTCCTTAGGCTGATGCACAAGGATTGCTATGAGTTTGAAGCCAGGCTGGACTGCAGAGTGAGACAGGAAAAAAAAAGAAAAAAGAAAAAAAAATCCCTGTCTTTGAGTTCATTTTTCTTCTTCACTCAACAACCCCACTAATGCCACATTAGTGGTGCATTTTTTTTACTAGAGTGAGCTACAAAATGTTTGGCCAAAAGTTCATTCAACTAACAGCTTGCTTACTTTGAGAAACTGCATAGCAATGTTAAATTATAAGTGGTTTCTGCAATGAAGTCCTACCCATGTTTGAATTCTACCTGAAAACATTGGCCTTTTCACTGTTTCAGACTTCTGCAATTAAAAATTAATCTGTTGGTGCTTTAGTTACTTTTCTTGTTGCTGAGACAAAATGCCTAATACCCAAATTTAAAGGAGGAAAAGTTTATTGTTGCCCACAATTTGTAGAGGCAGGGTGGCATGCCAGAAGGGCACTGTAGAGAAGAAACACACTATGGCAAAGCAGCAGGCAGAAAGCAGCAAAGCGGTGGCAGCAGCCCTCTTCCTGTCCTTTGGGTGGGTAGGACTCACACCCAGGTGGCGTACCTTAATCCCAGCATCACACATCCTACTTCCAACCACCTCCGAAAAGTCCCACCCAATGACCAATTGAGGCTTTGGGAGGACATCTAGATATAAGCTGTAATAGTTGTTTAGCAAACAAGAAATGTAGATATGTGAAATTT
>NW_004524805.1:510872-512222 GCF_000260255.1 Octodon degus
TATATATATACAGGTTAGTAGTGGAAGATGAACCTCTCCAACAGAACTCTTCACATCACATGACAAGTCTTTCTTCTTCAAGTGTCTTCTCAGCTATGTGTGAGCCCCAGGAAGGGAGTAGCTAAGGCTTAATGATAGAGCCAGCTAAGTAAACTTTCAATGGAAATAAATTGGATAAAAATGACCAAGAAGTTAACAGTACAAAGAACAGTTTCCCATACTACACTTCCTTCAAGTTCCTCAGTGTAGTTGGCCCACTTATCTGCCTTATGCTCCTTGGTGATGACCTCAAGGGACAGCTATATGTAATAGTTAATATATATAATATGTACATTATATAATATTATATATATTATAATATATAATAGTTGCCTGCTATTGGTCTCATGGGCCCTCATACCTGACATTTGGAAATATGCCACGGTGACTACCTTTCAGATTCTACATGACCTCGTAGAACCCATTTCTGCTTGCTTTAAACCCATCAATTAAAATTTTCCATTGGAAACATGTTTCGACATTGTCCTGGGCCCTTTTGTTTCTCTCTTTTCACATGATTGCTGGCCCCCTTCTTCTTTCTTCCCTAAGTATGCTGCATAACCCCCAAGACTTATAAGTAATAAAAGCTTGATTTTTACATTGTGTCTTCCTAATTTTTGGAGTAGTACTCTCCATCTTAAAGATTTTAAATTAAAATACAGCTTTTAAGACTTGTTTTTAGGAAAGTACCTATACTACATAGTAGGAGTGTACCACTTTTAACCATAGAAAAGAGACCTATAATTGTAGTGTAAATAGTAATGTAAGGGATGGCAAATCTCAATGCTTTAAATTAAAAAAAATTTTATGTATTTTAGTATAGGGACTACAGGGTCTCACTACACAGATTGGATTCATGGTGATAGTTTTCAGCCTCAAGCACTGAGATTACAGGTGCATACCACCACACTCAGTCTGCAATAGGTTAATTTTATCCTAGTAAAAGAGCTCTGGTTTACCTTAATCCACCAGTGTTAAGATGTTGTAACTCCTTCACTCCTTTCCCACCCTTGTTAAGATGTTGTAAACATAAAAGAGATAAGAAGAAATTGGAACTAATTACAAAGAAGAATCCCGTGACTTCTTGAGTCAACAACTATGGCATTCCATCCTGGTTGCCATGGAAATCAAGAAGGTATTTAAGCAGAGATGAAACAAAAACTGAGGCCTGACATGTTTCTGATCTGTAAGGATTGGGGAAGCATGCTTGTCTGCTGGACATTTAAGTTCTGTAACCTGGAAAGGGTCTGTGGTGGCTTTATTAATAAACTCTGTTTTTTCCAATTTTTGGTCTGATGTGGAAATAATCTT
>NW_004524805.1:513399-516024 GCF_000260255.1 Octodon degus
ATATTTATATATAGAAACCATATATACTATATGTAGTAACTGTACCACTGCTAAAAATGGAAAATTATTATATAATAATAGCATACAATTTACTGCTTAAAGATCCAGAAAATTTAATGATTATGCTAGTAAGGATGAAGGTGGTGGGGAAGCAAAGAATAAAAGTAGAGTTTGGAAAATTAATCAGTAGAAGATGAGAAGAAGGAGAGCTAAATTAGGTAAAGGTTCCTATTGAGGACTAGGAGAAAACTAATAGATAAAAGTAATTAAGACAAATGAATGAGAAAAAGAAGAAAAAAGGATCAGCAGGAAAATAAGGAAAAATGAAAAGGGAATTAAAATAATAAAATAAAAAGTGAGAAAGAGGAAGAAACTATCAGTGAATGATCACTAGAGAAACCTACTAAATACAAGATATACAAATATATAAGGATTTACAGGATAAACTTACAGTGGCTTCCTGCAGATGTGGAAGACTGCAAAAAGGCTGTCTAAGGTCAAAGGCCTGGTGCTCACTGCAGTGTCCTATGCAAGTCTGTATTAGGAGGCTGAAGGCTATATGCCAGAAGGCTGAAGAATCTGCACCAGAAGCCAGATGACATCCAAGGTGAAGATGAACATTGGAGTGCCTCCAAAAAAGCCCTAGAAGCAAGCCTTCCTCATCATTTCCCTTCTATTCCATTCAGGTGACAAGCCTATTGGTTGGTGCCACTCACACCAGAGTAGGTCATCTGTCTTCAGTAAATCTGTTCACCCACACCTAGACTATAACAATCCAATTTGGTTGGGCATTTCTTACTGAAGTTGACACAGTTAACTATCACAACTCTAAACTCCTGAGAACCAATGAAGGGATAAGAAAATTGAGTAAAAATAATTTCTCCATATTTTTGAGTATTTTTTTCCCTAGCATATACAGTCTTGAAATCCAGCAAGTCATGATTTATTCTGTGACTTTGTGGCCTGTGGATTTCTGAGCTGCCCTCTGCTCCAGAACCTCTTTTGTCCACACATCCTAGACAGTGGCATCTATCCAGGGGCATGTCCTTGCTCACACTGGTAGATGGGGAGAATAATTAGATCACTGGTCTCTGCTATATGGACAGCAAAGCAGAGTTTCAAGCATACTGTTAGACTTATCATCTTTAGTTTTGAATCTAGCTACTACTTAAAACTACACTCAGTGGTTTCTCACTGCAGAGCCTGGGCCTGTGTTCTTCATAGCCTGAGTTTAACTTCTCAGAGGGTCTATTTTTATCCTACACTCTCTTTGAGAATGTCTCTCATGGCTGTCTGGTACTCCAACTCTGTGGAAGGGTAACCCTGGTAGTTACAAAGAGGAGTTGTAAGGGGCTGGGAAGATGGCTCAGTAGAATAAGCACTTCCCCGGCAAGTGCAAGGGCCTGAGTTCAACCCCTAGTTCTGAAAAAAAAAAAAAAAAAAAAAAAAAAGAATTGTTCTGTGCCTCACTTTTTTTTTTAATTTTATTTGTGTGTGTGTGTGTGTGTGTGTGTGTGTGTGTGTGTGTGGCCAGCTCAGCCCACCAGGGGGTGGTGCTGGCCGGCATGTGGTGCTGGGGGATTGAACCGCGGTCCCTGTGCTTTTAGTTTGTTCTAAGTAGGTGCTTTAGACCACTGAGCCATCTCACCAGCCCCTGTGCCTCACTTTTATACTGTTAATTCCATTTCAATTGATGAAACACTCTCTGGTAATATGGTCAGTGCTGCACTGGGTTTCTTCTCCAACTGTATCCTGCTACGAAGGAGTCACTTGCAGAATAAAGCTTCACACTATTTTTGTAGTTTACAATAGCTGTGGGCTTTACTCAGGGCTAGCGCTGTACCAGTCTGTTATTTTTCCCTGTAGCTGCCAACTATCCAGGGCTTTCTTTTTATCCCTGAGTAATGGCCTTGTCCAGGATCAGGTCAGTCCATTTGTTGGTGCCTCATCCCTGTGCCAAGAGGAAGCAAAACTCAGAGCTGGCAAGTGGCCATGGAAAAGGTGCAGAATCCAGTCATGTGGAGTTGCTCAGGGTGTGAACGCCAAGGGGGCAGGTTCTGTCTGCTGTCCATGGGGGCAGATTCTTTCCCAAGTATTACTCTTTAATGGTGTCTATAGTGTTGTAGTTTAAGATCCTACTGGGGAAAAATTTACTGAGTTATATAAACAAATAAGCTATTGAGTTCAAATAATGTTTCAAATTTCAAAGATTTTTAGGAAAAAATGGTTGCTGAAGATAGTTCTCTGTGGACCTCTAGAGTTTCTGAATATCTTGTGAACAAGGTAATGACTACCCTTTGTTTCAGACTATTTTTTCAAAGGACACACACACACACACACACACACACACGAACATACACATACACTAAACAATGCTGGGAAACAGTGGTCTTCCCTCAAAGCAAAGGACATGTTTATGCCCATCATAAAAGATTCAGAGCCAGGCATGGTGGCTGAGAAGGTTGGAGTGAGAGGACTACTTAAGCCTAGGAGTTTGAGGCCAAGCTGCATGGCATAAAACCTTAGCTACAAAGAAAGAAAAAGAAGAAAGAAAGAAAGAAAGAAAGAAAGAAAGAAAGAAAGAAAGAAAGAAAGAAAGAAAGAAAGAAAGAAAATTTTTTTTTT
>NW_004524805.1:517347-518618 GCF_000260255.1 Octodon degus
CTGGGAATTTTCCTGGAGAATCTGAGAACATCATATCATAGAGATACATGTGTGCCTATGTTTATAGCAAAGCAATTTGTGATAGTCAAATCTTGGAAACAACCAAGATGCCCATCACCTGAGGAATGGATGAAAAAGATGTGGTACTTTTATACAATGGAGTATTACTGAGCTATAAAGAATGATAAACTCGAAGCCTTTATATTGAAGTGGATGCCACTTGAAGATATACTCATAAGTGAAATAAACCAGATACACATGTGTAAAATATCATATAGTTTCCCTAGTATAGGAACTCAAAAGAAGAAATACAAATAGAAAGGTATAATACAAGTAAAAGGAAAGCAAGAACGTGAGGATTAATTAAGAGAGGGAAAGGAGAAGAGCTAGGAAACATAACAATGACAAACCATACAGTTATATGTAGAAGATGGGCAAGGCAATGATCCTGAGAATCTCCAGAAAATTTTTGAATTTAGCAGTTAATTGGAAAGAGTCTCATCCTGACTAACCATATGAAGTGACACCAGGGGACTAAGCAACTGCACTGAAGATGACAATTTGTAATAGTAGGTTCATGCTTGGAGTGCCTATCATTCTGGTCTTCTGACTATGGGCTGCTTGTCATGTCATGGCAGTTGCTGCTACGCTGTCTCAGTGATTGTTCAAAAAGAAGGGGTGGTGAATGAAGGCAGGAGACAGGAAAAGTAAGGTTGTGTGTCTGTCCTGCTTCAAGGTTGTATATGGTTAGATTTTTGGACTTATATGTAAACATAAGAATTATATAATTCTTTATGCCTATTTTAAAAATATATTCTAATTTTTAAATGTTTTTTCACCATATTGTATAGGGACTTAAATTTCAACATATCAATACTTGACGAAAAATACCTGTTCCATGTTATGCCTAAGATGTTTGATATTCAGACAGATAGTGATGTTAAGCATAGCAGCCTAGGTTGTATGGTAAGAACAATAAACTCTTCTGGAGGGTTAACAACCTAAGTTTGCAGACCAAAATTGGAGAAAAAGGAGGACCGCAAGGAAAGCCAACATTTTGGCCCTAGCCTTCCAAGGTCAATTAAGACTCGGGACATATGAGAACTTGTACTGTAACGTCATGTAACTCGGTAGTGTCCCAAATTTTCTGATCAAGGAGATGATGGGGCCAAAGAAGAAAGTGATCGATGATGGAGAGTGTGCCTAAGGAGAGTCACATGGAGAGAAAACATTCTCTCAGGCTTTCACAGAGAGCACATTGGCCAAGCAAT
>NW_004524805.1:518718-525805 GCF_000260255.1 Octodon degus
GAGAAAGGAAGGAAAGGGAGGAAAGGGAGGGTCTTATTACATTACCTAGATTAATGCTCAACTGGTGGGCTCAAATAATCCTCCAGCCTCAGTCCCCTGAATATAGGTGTGTGCCAACATGTCCAGTGCAACACTGAAGTTTTATCGTTCACTGAATGGAATTCCTGTGTTGCCTTATTTTCTCATCAATAAATATTTCATTCTATTTTGACATTAAGTTTTTTTTTTAATTTTTTTTTTTTGGCAGAACCAGGGTTTGAACTCAGGCCCTTGCATTTGCCAGGGAAGCACTTATTCCACTGAGCCATCTCCCTGACGCTTGACATTAAGATTTAAAGCTGGGTGTGGTTGAACATGTCTGTAATTTCAGCTCTTGAGAGGAGTATCTCAAGTCTAGGGCCAGCCTATGCTCTAGAGTGAGTTCAAGGACAGCCTGGACTTTATACATATCAATCATTGCTTTTTGGAGATGGTTTCACTGTAAAATGTTAGATGTGACTGAAAAATGCCAATAATTTGAAAATTTGGAATATGACATCTTTGGTAAAATATCACTCACTATTATGTAGCAAAATACTAGTTTGTTTTGAAAATCAGAAGTCTATAAAAATGTCATCTACAATAGGGTTATTTTACTGACTTTATTCAAACATTTATCTAGAATAAACTTCAGGCTTTATATTAAACTTGCTCATAACCAACTAGCTCATAAAAAGTGTCAGCACTACCCTGCACGGGTGTATCATTGTGAAACAAAACATCTGAGAAACAAAGGGAAAATCCTTAAACAGTTAAAGTGACTTCTGAAAGAGTAAGAGGACTGCAAGTTAGCATCTCCCTAGGAAAGTTTCACAACTTCCTCATGTTCCTGAGCCACACAAAAAATAATCTCACAGTTACCACTTTGTTCCAATGACAATTTTCTTACTTAAACAAGTGTCTACAAAATTGGTTCAGTAAAATAAATGTTTCCCTCAACCCAGGTATCCTTACAACTAATTAAAAAAAAGAGAAAAATGAACAGCAACAAAACAATGCTAGAAAAACAGGCACAGCCCCAGTCTCTTGCTTCTTTGAGGCTAACCACTGCTTCATGGAAGGGGAAAGAGCAGGTTTATGTAAGAGATATATTCTTTTACCAGGTAAGCAATGTATATTTCCCAAACATTTTCCCAATCAGCTGCCTACATATTCCATGGTTCAAATCATGAATAAGATGGAGAAAATATTTTGTATAATTTAAAAAACATTATCAAACCCCTTCAAAAACTAAAATGCTTGGACACTGGTGAATGACCCAGTGATTTCTTAGGTGAACTAATTAGGATTCAACAAACAAGGGCTTTTCCAAAGAAACAAGGCCTCATAGAAAGGAACCAACCCGTGTTTTTCAAGAACACATAGTCTGTATCTACTGCAAAGCTTGCCAAAAACATGAAATGAAATTCTTCACTAAGTAGACTAAAGATCTGTTTAAAAACCCCTATCATTTGTACTTGAATTAGAATAAAAATATTTATATCTCTTTTACAATAGGTTTTAGATTCTGTCAGGAAAATGTTTTTGGTTATTAAAAAAGAAAATGATTATAAACTTGTTTTTTTCTGGTATCTGTTACTCCATAGAACAAAAATAAAAAACATACAAACATTCAACAATTTGACATGTGTTGTAAAAGGACATAAGTTGAAAAAAATTATGTATATAACCAAAGCAGAGTCAGAGCTCAAGTCTGAATTTAGCTTATAGAGGCAGATGATTTGAAGTGGTTTTGTTTTATTTTTCATCTTAGTAGTATTTATTTGTTTATTTATTTATTTTGCCGAGCCAGGGATTGAACTCAGGTCCTTGCGATTGCCAGGGAAGTGCTTATTCCACTGAGCCATCTCCCCAGCCCCTTTTTTTATTTTTTATTTTTAGCAGTTTTTAATTAAAAGTTGTATAGAGATGGACTTTATTTCTGCATCTTCTCAATCGTTTCTTCCTTGTGTTTGCCCTTTTCTTTTCCTACTTGGTGAGACTTGGCTTTCCATTCCAGGATCTTTTTGCAGTCTTTGTTTAGGTTTAGCCTGGTGATAACCACCTCACTGGGGTGAATGCCCACATGCACAGCTGAGCCATTTGGGTTTTCCTGCTGCTCCCATTCAATGTAGATGACATACTTCTTCCTGTAAATCTGGACTACTTTACCGATCTGCTGACCTTTATAGTGTCCTCGCACAACCTGAACTTCATCATCCTTTCAGATGGGCATAGACTGAACATTTATTTCTGTCTCAGCTCTTTGGAAAGAGGAGAAGCCATAATTTTCCGACGAATGTGGGAAGGTGTGTTGAAATGACTTTTATGATTTTTGCTTTGGTCCAAAGTCTCAAAAGGATTAAACTTCATTTTGGCTGCTGCAACTCCAGCGATGACCGCAAAAGGGAAGAGCTGAAGAGTTATTTTGATTTGGAAGTCTATTAATAGTCCACAAGTCTTCCTCTCTGAGGTTTCAAGGGACCAGCCAAAGCAACTTTAGCTCCTGGGTGCCCAGTAACATCTTCCTTTTCTACAGAGTTGAAAGTATAATCCAGGGCTGGTAAGATAGCTCAGCGGACTAAGCACCTACTTAGGCAAGTTCAGGGACTGGGGTTCAATACCCAACACACTGGCCCTACCTCTGGGCACACTGAACTGGCCACCGAGACCAGGCATGGTGGCACATGCCTATAATCCCAGTGCTAGGGAGGCTGAAAACAGGAGGATCATTAGGAGTTTGAGCTGCACCGTAAGATCCTGTGAAAATTACATAAAAATAAGAAAAATTTAAAAAGGAAAGTATAATCCAGAGTTATAGAACTTCAGGAATGACAGGTGATCACTTCTGGAATCCTAGCACCAGGAAAACAATGTGAGTAAGCAAAAAACAAGCAAAATGGTGCTGAAGAAAATGAGAAGATAATTTTTCAGTTGTTATTAGGACTTGTTTTCTCCAGCTGTGTTTGTGGCAAGTCACCATCTGACTTTCCTACTTTTGGTACCTGCTGTACTTTATATACACAGTTTTGTGAGATACCTAGGTTTAGGGGGCCATATTGAAATTAATAAAATTCTTTGTACCCATGAAGACTGTTTTTGGCCAGTGTATTAGGGCTTTCCTAGAGGAACAGATGTAAGGGACAGATATAACACAAGATGTACAAATGTGTAAGAAATTATAAGATTGGCTTACAACACTCAGCTACAGAGTTGGATGAGGAGTGTGCAGAGGGTTTCTGCATACCCGAGACTGAAGGATTAAGTCCCAAGGTCTGAAGCTCAGTGTGTGTTTTATGTAAGTCTCTATTAGTTGGCCTATGGGTCTGTGATGGAAGGCTAAAGAATCTAAGCTGCAGAGTCTAAGTCTGTGCTGCAAGCCAGGAGATGAAGTTTAAGCTGCCTGCGAAGACTGAAGTTGCTCCAAAGAAGTGGAATGCCAAATCCTATCTCAACTCCTTTATGTACCTTCATTGTGCTGAGTCATTCTGGGGCAGCCCTCCCCACCCCACAGGGTGGGGCCCCCATGGCCCAGGGCATTGAACCTCCCAATCTAGCCAAGTTGACACAAGGTATCAACCACTACAGCTAGATACCTTTCCTAGAGCAAGTCCTTCATAATTCAGCCTTCCTATATGAAACTATAGAGTGGAGAACCAGGAACAGACTTCAAGTCCCCACATGTAACAGTGGGACAGAAACTGCCATCTTTCTGGTGAGCAACACTAGAAATCTCTGCCAGCAGCATTGCCAATTGGGTCAGCCTCACATCACCTCACCTTGGATTGTACAACAGATGTGTATTAGCTACACAGATTGCAGGAGAGGCAGCACAAGATATTTGTGCTGAAAAACTACAGGAGTAAACTAAATAAAACAAAAGAATAGTCCAATATTATCTTGGTCCAACAGAAGGATATCATAGTGGTAGAATTGTACTGGGTTCACTGATAAGAATGGAAACTTGGAATGTCTGAAGCAATGGTACAGCCACCAGGTTTGTGTCCTGTGTGCATTTTACTTTCACAGTGATAACCTGGTGATTCCAGACTTGGCCTGATTTTTTTCCATAATGATCTTCTTAAATTTCTTATAGACAAAGTATATGTGGATCAACTGGCCATTGGCAGGTTCTGTAAAGGTGTGAATTGTCTTTCAATAAATCTTGTGAAAGTATATTAAAAGTCAAACTTGTTCTGTCTTCACATTTGAGATCAACATTTGTCTCCCAGGATGTTTGCATTTTCTTCATTATGGTTACATACATATTCACAATTCCTTTTTTATGATGTCTTGGTGAGTTCTTGATTTTGATCAAGGCTTTTCTCCCTCCGAGTTCATAATGTAACTAGACAGATGAATCAAGGATGTCTGGTTCAGATAGTCAGGTCTCCAGTTACAGAATGAAAACTGAGTTCTAAATACAAACAAACAAGGTGACCTTCACTTCAGTGAGAAATGCCTGCTAATTAAGTATGGCTAGGGGGCACGAATATAGCATACAGGCCACCTCATACAACTAAAAATGCATGTTCCAGGGCCGGTGAGATAGCTTAGTGGACTAAGCACCTGCTTAGGCAAGCACGAGAACTGGAGTTCCGTCCCTGGCACCATATGCCACACTAACGCCGGCCCTCCCCTGGGAGCACTAAGCCAGCCACCGAGACTGGGCCAGGCGTGGTGGCACATGCCTGTAATCCCAGCACTGGGGAGGCTGAGCTGCATAGTGAGATTCTAAACCAAATACACTAAAACAACAACAACAATAAAAATGTATTCCTGCAACATAATTGCTCAGTCTCACATGGTATAGTTCAGTCTGACCAGATTCTTGGGGTGATGCAAAAACCTAGGGTATCAATGATTGATTGATTGATTTTCTTTTTTTTTCTTTTTCTTTTTTTCTTTTTTCTTTTTCTTTTTTTGTAGTGCTGGTGATCCAACTCCAGACACTGTGCATGTTAGGCTACGGAGCAATCACATTTTACTGTCTGTATATAGTGTTGCCTTTTCTAGAATGTCATATAGTTGGAATCATATACTGCCTACACTCTTCAAATTGGCTTTACTTAGCAATATATGTTTAAGTTGTATCCAAATCTTAGGGCTGGAAGGCTCATTTATTTATTTATTTTTTTGTGTGTGTGTGTATTGAGGATTGAACCCAGAGCCTCACCATGCTAAGCATATATTCTACCACTGAGACACATCCCCTCCTTGCTGTGTGTGTGTGTGTGTGTGTGTGTGTGTGTGTGTGTGTGTGTGTAGGGAATGAACCCAGGACAGTCTGATTTTGAGACAGAGTATTGTTAATTTGCCTACACTGACTTCAAACTTCTCAAACTTGTGATCCTCTGATCTCTGCCTCTCAAGTAGCTGGGTTTATATGCATGGACTCCTACTTCTAGATTACTTCATTTACTTTAATGTTGAACAATATTGCATTGGATGAGTGTACCACACTTGTTATTCATTAACCTACTGAAGGACATCTTTTTGCTTCCATTTTGGCAATTTTGAATAAAGAGACTTTAAACCCTTCTGTACATGCTTTTTGTACATAAATTTCCAACTCATTTGGGTAATTAACTAGGAGCTTAATTGCTGCATAGTGTGTGTCTTAGTTTGTTTTCTATTACTATAACAGGATACTTGAGATTGATCATTTTATTTTTGGGAAGTCTCACTATTTTGCCTAGGTTGACTTTGAACTATCCTCTAGACTCAGTTTCCCAAGTAGCTGGTGACAGAAGCATGTACCACTACACCCAGTTGAGCTGGTCATTTATAGAGAAATTTACTTAACTCACAGGTCTGGAGGCCCAAGAGGCTGGCACCAGCAGTTAAATATCTTCTAGTTAGGGCCACATATTGCTCATATTTTGGCAAAGAAGCAGAAAAGGAGGGGGTATATGCAGAGAGAGCACCCATATGGAAAAGGGACATGGAAGGCTGACCTGCTTTATAATAACCCAACTGCATGGCAATTCGTCTGATCCAGAGACCACACTGTCTCTGACAAGACGACATTAACTTCTTTCCAGGGTAGTATCCTTGTGATCTAAACAACTCTCTCTCTAGGCACGTTTTCTCAAGACCATTAAATTGGAGACCAAGCTTCCAACTCATGAACCTTTGGGAGACAAACCATTTTCAAACCATAACTGTGTGGTAAGATTATGGTTAGCTTTGGAAGAAACTGCCAATCTGTTTTCCAATGTGACAATCCCATTTTGTATGTCCAATATAACCATCTTAATATGCACTCCTTTAATTGCTAATAGTCCTTTGATCAACAAATATTTATTCTGTGCCAAGCTCTCGGCACAGGTACATAGGAGTAAGCCAAATAAATTTGATTACCCTTCTGGAGTATACATTCTATGTTCTGAGGTTTTTTTTCTTTTTCTTTCTTTCTTTTTTTTTTGTACCAGGGGATCAAACTCAGGAGCTTGAAATTGGCAGGCAGGCACTTATGCTACTGAACTATTTCCTTAGCTGGAGTTCACATTCTAGATACAATGAACAAATATAAACAAATTCCTAAGTAGCATACTAGATGGTGAAAAGTATTATGGAACAAAGCTGCATGGAGAAAAATAAAAGTGTATGTAAATTTAACTATCAGATTTAAAAAAAATATTAGAGATTGTTCAAATTGAGTCATTTATGCTCAAACTTAACAAAATGGAATTGGAAGATCACAAAGAAAGAGTTCTTCGTAGCACATGTATATGAAGGAAATTTCAAGGACTCTCTGAAAACTTTAACCTTGCAAGATTTTACTCAGTGACTACTTCTAGAAAAACTTTCTCTAGATCCAGTCCTAGCCCAGGTCTGATGAGTGTGTGGGAGAGCTTCCAGCTACCCTGTGCCTGTGGGACCTGCTTGTCCCAGCCCAGGCGCAGCATGGGTGAGACCCTCTTCCACCGCCTTGGAGCCCTCCCGCTCTGCAGCACCCCCCCCCCTGCCCGCCCAGTGAGAATTTCTGCCATGTTCTGGGGACCACCAGATCCAGTTCTAGCCCAGGTCCGGTGAGTGTGTGAGAGAGGTGAATCTCCCTGCTACT
>NW_004524805.1:532726-539718 GCF_000260255.1 Octodon degus
TGAGGTACAGGATCTCAGGATAAATCCTGAGGGGATTTCACTGACCTTATCAGACCCAAAAGCTACAACTCTTATTGCATAGGTGTTGCTTTATTTTGGTCTTAACTATCCAGCAGAAAAGTGTAAAAACGAAATATATAAGAAGTAAAGGCATGCCATTATGTTGGGCTGTAGGGGACTCAGGTCAACAATTTCTGACATTGCCAGTGAAGCAGAAGACCCAATACTATTATGGATTACTGGACTCTTTTAGAATATTTTGCTGAGTTAACACCCCTATAATATTCAAATAATGGAACTTAACAAAAAAAGGGGATACAGATGAATGTCCACTTTGTATCTATGTATTTAAAATGTTTAGAATAGATATATAGTTACATTCTCGAAATGAATAGAGGGATTTGTTCTAATGGTGTTTGTAGATAGGATATCATGTCCGCATCTTGTACAGCAATTAACCACTGGGAGGAATGTATGCAATGTATTTATTATTGAAACTGTCCTACCACTTTGATTTGAAACTGTCTCATTGCTATTTGTTTCTTAATAAAATTATGGGGGGTGGAAAGAAAAACTTTCTCTAGCAACTGTTCAGTTAGACTAATACCACCCTCTTTATCTTTCTGATTATGGTTTCAAAGTGACTTATGTAACCTTCTTTATTTTAACTTAAAAAACCCCAACTCTTATCTTCCTTTGCTCTCTTGGATAGGCTCATGGTCTGTCATAGTGTTATAAGATGGGAACCGAGGAAGTCTCTCAAGAAAGAGATGGGGATTTCAACTCATTTCTCCCCATATGGTAGGTTAGAGGTTTTTTCACACAAGGCATAGAAAAAAATTGTAGGATGTATCAGTGAGAGGCATACACAGGTCTTAGCAGGCAGAGTTACAGAAGTACAAACTCAGAGAAAATAAAGTGTGGTTAAGGGAGAGATGGAAGGATGGAGAGAGCAAGGGGTGAGTATTATGGTCTGACACATGGATATTTGTGGTCTTGGAGGATGTCCTCAAGACTATTCTTGTTTTAGTTTACCTGTTTTAGTGAGGTAGTTTTCTTTTTGTTTGTTGGTTTTTGGGACAGTGTCTCACTATGTAGTTGAGGCTGGGCTTGAACTCAGTATGTAGCTCAGGCTGGTCTCAAGCTTGCGATGATTCACTGGCCACAGCTTTCCACATCTAGCTGGAGCTAGGTTTCAAAAAGCCATTTACATGTTTTTGAATTTCAGATATGTTACCAATTTAACTGTGAATCTGTAAGATGGGAGGAAAAGCAGACTTAATTCACAGGTGAAATGCTTGGGCCTGATTTACAGGCTTATTGTGACTTTAAGGCCCTTAGGATTTTGAGGGACTGTGGGGGTGGGGGTGGTCCTGGAAGGGAAAACGGCATTGAAATCTGGGTAACTTTGTGTCCTGAAGCTGCAGTTTTCTTAAAACTTCCACTTTAAAATTAAGATTTTCCTTTTTGCCTTCCTAGCCATCTCAGTAGCATATACATACCAGATTTGCATAAATATGTATAAAATGGTATAAAAGAGAGCAATAGGTTTGGCCAGGAGAATAGGGAATAAACTTTGCATGGAAAAGTTTATCAGGGTCTAAAATAACTTCACAAGTCTTCTAAGTTAACAGTATTTGTAGCACTGCAGAGATTTGGGGCTGAAGCCTAATTTTTAAGTTTGTGACACAAAGGACTGATCATGCGATGCTGTGATAGGCATAGCCCCTGGTCTAGCCAAGATCAGCAGCAAAAAAACTCTTTCAGTTAATCACCTTTCTGGTAAATTGTATCGGATCTGGCTTGAGGAATTTTTAAAGGGCGGGAGTACAAGGGTTTCAAGACAGAACCTCGGTCCAGACTGATGAGGAGCCCTTAGGACTCCTCCCCAAAAGGTCAGGAAGAACATGAGGCAGTCGCACTGGTGGATAAAAGAACGGACCGCTTGGAGGGGCAACCTGTTCTGGATATGGTCACCCAAAATGTATAAAAATCTTATACAGTAAAGGGCCGGCGACACGGCGACTGAGACTGGGCGTGGCACCGCTCGCCCGTAATCCCAGCGCCCGGTGGCGGAGCCGGCAAGGCAAGGCACTGCACGCCAGGGAGTGGGACTATCGAATCCCGGTCCCTAAGCCTACAGGCCCTTTAGTCCGGTGAACTATCTGGCCGGCCCAAAGACACTTTTTTTAAGTATTTAGTACAGGGCCTAGAGGGTAGCCTGTAGCTACAGCGTCAGCAGCTGGAAAACGAAAGCGGGGGGGGGGGGGGGGAGGCGGCACCAGGTGATGACGCAACACGGGTCGCTCCCAGGTGACGCTTGGCGTAGACAACGTCTGGTTGCGCCTGTCATCTCCCTCCGCTCCTCTCCAGGTTGGTGCTGAGGAGTTGTAGGCGCCATGGCGGTTCTGCTGGAGACCACTTTGGGCGACGTTGTCATCGACTTGTACACAGAGGAGCGGCCACGAGGTGAAGCCTGCGCCCCTTTCAGCCTGGGCTGCGCTGCTCGCCCGCTTCTCTGCGCAGTCCTCCGCGGCGTTGGGTGGAGCTTCAGTGCCCTCCACCCGGCGGTCTTTACTGGGCCGTGGTTAGGAAAGTTTTTGTGAGATTTCGTTCATGAGCTGTCCTTCTCTCATATATTGCGTTGCCCAGTCCGATGGAGGGCAGAGTACTCATTAATTGTTTTTAGGGTATGTGAGTGCGGGGGGGGATGTATATTGCGGTACCACCAATGGCTTTTGCGGTTTTGCTGTACTTTATTTGTGGGGGCCACGTCAAATCCAATCCGGTATTTAATTAAGTCTTGAAGAAAGCCGCTAAGATGTGCATGACTTAGCGAATGTGGACATCGCATCTCGCCTAGAGGAGGAAGATGTCCGCAGGTGTAGACAGACCCAGGAGAGCACGGAGTTAAGCCCTATTTAAGGCGTCTTGTCCTTGAGGTCTTGCTTTCCACTGTATTAGAGGTCGAAGAGGGAGCCTGTTTTAGCTTTGTAAGTTTTGTAGAAGATTGTATGAGATGCTATGGAAACGAGAGAAGGGAAGCAACCAGACTGTAGAACCTTTGAGCTAGCTCTTTCAAAGATTACTGGGAACAAGTGTTTTCTTAGCAGTTTGTTTGCTTGACATATTGTGGGAACACCAAGTGGTGTGGCTGGACGGAATGGTACGTGATAAGTAAGGTTCTGAATATCTTTGCTCTGCACATGACTAGTCTTTCAACTCTCTCCCTTTGAGAGTTAGATCTGCTCTCAGGTTGTTTCAGTAAATCACATGAGACTTACTTTATTATAAAATTTACCTTATGTACTGTAATTAAGTTTCCCCATGACCATCTCCATTTTATGGCCGTTGTCAACAAAAACCAAGCAGGCAAGCTGCCTGCCTCCCTCCCTACCCCTTACTCTATTCCCCTCCTTCCTCCCTCCCCATGCTTGTGCAGGGAATTGAACCCAGGCACTCTGTATTGGATTGCTAACTGGTCGTCAAATTGTTACACTAAGCTGAGTTGAACTAGCTGGGTGTGGGAGGCCTACCCGAGGATTGTTGCCAGCAGCGTAAGAGGCAGAACTGGAGAAGCTGTTTGGAGAAGCTGTTGGAAGCTGCTGGTTCTCTTGGCTATTCTTTTGGTCCTTGTCATGCTGGCTTTTCTGGTGAATTTGGCTGTTTTGTTGGAGGAGGATCTCGGGATCTCATTGTTGCTGAGAATGGCTGCAGTTCATTTTGGAGAAGCTCTGGTCCTCATCTTGAGCATTCCTTCCTGGCTCTGGAGAGATAGATGGTACACTGCTCAGCCTCCTGGAGAAGCTTGTCATTTTGGCTTTCCTGATGGGGACTAAGCTTTTCTATTTCTGTTCTACTTTCAATATTTCTTCACTGGCTTGTTCATTAAGTCTGTCTATTTCATTTTGTACTTCATCGATGTGTTCAATTGCTTCTTGTTGCTCTTTTTCTGAGGTCTCGTCGGCCCCGTCGTGGTTGGAGTTGAGCTCCTTTTTACTGACTTTGGCCGCCGGCGCCGACATGGTGCTGCTCTGCGGTCGGGGAAGCGCGGAGGGGGAGACAAGGGAAGGCGAAGGGGGCAGGCGGCTTCCCTCACGCCACACGCGCGGGCGCCCACTCGGTCCGGCCGCCTCCTCCCGGCAGGAACTAAGCTTTTCTCATCCTTGGAGGAGCTCTGGACCTCACTGTTGCTGAAGATGATACTTTTTGGGGGAGCTCTGGTTCTTTAGTGTTGTTTCCTGGCTCCAGTACAGGTCGCTCAGCTTGTTGGCCCAGATCCTTCATCCTGCTGAAATAGATTTTTCTAGATTCCACCACTGACCTTTGGGTCTTTCTAGCGCAGATCCATGAAACAGGCCTGTGTGAGACATTGTCATGGGCTCTAGTCCTTCAATAGGACTTGTGGGATACATTGTTATGAGCTCTAGGTCTTCAGATGGACTCATGCAAGATATGAGGATACAGGCCCTCAGCTGGATTCTTCCATCTTTAGTGTGTGGACAGATTTCCTGAACTCTTTGTATATGATTCTTTGGGTGATTCATTATAAAATTTCTGTATAGAATGTGTCCTATATTGTATTATTCCCCTTGCAAAAACTCCAAACCACAACATGCTCTCAGGCATGCTAGGTAGCTAGTTAGACACTTTACCACTGAGTTACATCCCTCACTTCTAGCCTCATGTATACACTTTCACCACTACTGGATTTACTTAATGTGAAATTAGTTTATTATGTTGCTATAAAAATAATGATGATGATTTAGGGGCTGGGGAGACGGCTCAGTAGAATAAGCGCTTCCCTGGCAAGCGCAAGGGCCTGAGTTCAGTCCCTGGTTCCACACACACACACACACACACAAAAGATTTAAAAAAACTAGAAATACAAGTCATTGTTACATCTTAGAAAATTAACTGTAATTTCTTAGTATCAATCTTTCCTGTTACCTCAAAAACACTTAAAAGTTGGTAATTTAAATTAAGATCTCATCAAGATCTATATATTAGTTGATATATCTTTTAAATACACACACACACACACACACACACATATATATATATATATATATTTTTTTTTTTTTTTAATTTCCTCTTTTTTCTGAGACAGGGTCTTGCTATGCAGATTGGGCTGACCTTGAATCACTGTGAACCCTAGGCTTGCCTTGAGCTTATGACAATCTTCCTGCCTCAGCCTCCCAAGTGCTGAGATCACAGGGGTGTGTCATCATGCCTTACCACTTAAATTTTTTTTGAGGGGGACCTGAGATTTGGGATTGGTGATGGCAGTGCCACTCATCTGGCAGGTAAAATGTTTGTGAATTAAGTGAATAAATTTATATGAGAAGCCTATTTACAGTAAATACAGTTTTCTGCTGGGCGTTGTGGTGCTTACTTGTAATCTTAGCACTCAGGGAGGTTGAGGAAAGAAAATCAAAATTTCAAATCCTACCTGGGTAAGTTAGTAACTCAGAGAGCTCAAAATAAAAAATTAAAAAAGGGTGGATGGAATATAATTCAGTGCTTTAAAGCCCTTGGGTTCAATCCCCAGGAACCCCCTAACCCCATGGATTTTTGTAATGTATTTTTTAATCATTGTAAAAATAGTCCCTAGAGATTTGATTTTTCTCTAATTTATACAATGTATATTTATTTTCATATATTCTGCTACATCTCTCCCATCATAGTGCCCTTTTTATTTTTTTAAAAAAAATTTTTAATTAAAACAATTTTTTTGGTACCTGGGATTGAACTCAGGCTTCTGCGCTTGCTAGGCAGGTGCTCATGCTGCTGAGCTATCTCCCTGGCCCAGTGCCCTATTGTTTGCTTTTCTCTTAATAAGTCCGAGCCATCAAATAGTTGCTTATCTTATGAGGATAAATACCAATTTCTTGCACTAACTCAGATGCCCAGAAAGTCCTAAGATAAAGAAATAAACAGATAATTTAAAATGTTGCCTTTTTAAAGGCTTATTCCTTTATTTTATTTATTTTTTGAGTCAGGGTCGTACTGTGTAGTTTAGACTGGCCTTGAACTTGTGGCAATCCTGCCTCGCCTCAGCCTCACCAGAGTGCTGGGATTACAGGTGTGTGCCACTATGCCTGGCTTTTCCTCCCTGTTTTTAATAGCTTTACATGTTTGACTATTTCTTGCTTCTTTTAATGATTTAGAGATTAAATTATACTAATTGTGCTTTTGATTGTTTAAAATTGAATTTGTGCATTACTATGATAAATTTAGTGTTTATTTCTTTCAGCTTGCCTGAATTTCCTGAAGTTGTGCAAACTAAAGTATTATAATTATTGTCTTATTCACAATGTCCAGGTGAGTTGGTAGATATTAGTTATGTCCTTTGATTTTAGAACCATCTAGCAAATTCTTTGAATTAATAAAGAATGCTATATATTTTATAGAGGGATTTTATCATACAAACTGGTGATCCTACAGGAACTGGCCGTGGAGGAGAGTCAGTTTTTGGGTAAGTTCTTTGCTCATGCTAGTGCAGCATGAACAGGGGATCAAAATGTGGGCTTGCTCTTGCCTAAGCTTGCCTAAGCAGGTGCTTTAGACCACTGAGCTATCTTGCTGGTCCAGTTCCTTTTTTTTAAATTTTAATTTTTTTAATAGATTGCAAATTGAAAATAAATTATTTACAAACATAACTGAATATAACAATAAAAAGTGTCCAAAATAAAAATGAAAATGAAGAAAGAATTTACAGATCAGTCATAATAGTTCACTGTGTCAAAACCAAGAAACTTATATTCATATAACCAGAATTCTCAAAGTAGAAAGGAGTATGCAATAAGTATTTAAAGATTTAAAATTTCTGAATTTAGTTCAACTTATAATACCACAATTACAAGAAAAATGAACCTTTTGCACAAGAAATTTAAATAAAATCATACCAAGATGCACAAAAATGAAATTGTTCAAAACTTATTGTAAAGAAAAAAATCATTAAAGCATATACATAAAAAATATTAGCTATG
>NW_004524805.1:539818-541280 GCF_000260255.1 Octodon degus
CACACACACACACACACACACACACAAATAAATAAATAAAATTTAAAAAAAAAAACAACAAAACACACCGAGACATGCAATAGTCAAGATCCCAGAAATTCAGCACAGGAATAATATACTGAAAGCCACAAGAGAAAAGAAGCTGATCATATTCAAAGGAAAATCCATCAGAATTATGGCCGGCTTCTCTTCACAAACCATGAAGGCAAGAAGAGAATGGAGCAGAGTACTTCAAGTCCTCTACGAAAACAAATTCCAGCTCAGACTACTCTACCCTGCAAAACTCTCTTTCAAGTTTGATGGAGAAGTGAAATACTTTCATGACAAAGAACAGCGAAAGAATTTCATAATGACAAAGTCAACCCTACACAGACCACTGAAAGATGTTCTAGAGAGGGACCAAAATGATCAGAACTCCACGAATGAGATCAGAAACAACCAACTAAATAGGGCAAGCAATTAAACAGAGAAGAAAAATGAGTAAACGATAACAGGTAAATAACATGTCAATCGTAAGTCAATACATCTCAATTCTAACCATCAATGTAAATGAACTCAATTCACCAATTAAACAAAATAGACTGGCACAGTGGATTAGGAAACAAAATCCAACACTATGTTCTATACAAGAAACATATTCAACTCATAAAGACATTCATAGGCTGAAAGTCAAAGGATGGAACACAATATTACACACCCATCACCTCAGAAAAAAGCAGGGGTAGCAATCCTATTCTCAGACAGTCTCAACTTAAAGCCAACAATGTTCAAATGAAATAAAGAAGGCCACTATATACTGGTTAGGAGAAAAATTCAAGAGGAAGAGGTAACACTCATAAATATGTATGCACCAAACACGGGAGCACCCAACTATGTAAAGCAAATCTTAATGGACATGAAAAATCTAATATCCAATACCACAATCTTAACAGGGGAGCTTAACACCCTCTTATCCCAAAAGGATAGGTCAACCGGACAAAAAATTACCAAAGAAATAACAGACCTGAACCAGAGCTTGAAACAAATGGACTTGGTGGACATATACAGAGTGTTCCACCCAAACACAGCCGAATACACATTTTTCTTAGTTGCACATGGGTCATTTTCTAAAATCGACCACATACTAGTCCATAGGTCATGCTTAAGTATATGCAAGAAAACAGAAATTATCCCATGCATAGTATCTGACCATAGTGCAATGAAACTGAAAACAAATGACAAAAGAAACCAGAAAAAAACCCTAAATACATGAAAATTAAACAACACCCTACTCAGCAACCAATGGGTCACAGATGAAATGAAACAAGAAATTCAACAATATCTACAATTAAATGAAAATTCAAGCACAACTTATCGTAATTTATGTGATACGATGAAAGCAGTTCTCAGAGGGAAATTCATAGCTGTGAACTCACACATTAGGAAAACAGAACGGGAACAAATAAATACCCTAATGCTGCAC
>NW_004524805.1:541403-541954 GCF_000260255.1 Octodon degus
TGTGTGTATAAAAGACAGGGAAGAAGTAATATGAAGTCAACAGAAAATGGAAATATACTTTTTAAAGTTTCTAATACTAGGAGAAGATATCATACGATGTCTTTTAAATGACTTGTAAGTCAAAGATATAGTATAAATCTTAGAACGAAAATTAAGCAATATTCAGAAAATTAAATACTAGTTAATTAAAAATTCAATGTTTCAAAACAATTGGACTAAGAAAAAGTTTTCATGATAGCAAAGAAGTACTAAGAGTAAAATATAAGATAAATACTGGAATGACAAATAAATGACCAGCACTTCTAATAGTTTGAGGCTAGGATATCGCACAAAGTTGTAGTGTGTTGTGGACATGCATAATGACCGTGACAGTTACTGGTAGCCAGGCATCACTTGTGGGACTGGGCTACAGCTATTTCTTTGAAATCCACTCTGTAGATTCAGATGGAATCATGAACCATAGGGTGGAAGAGAAGTCCATTTGTAGAGTGTGCTGATGGAAATATCTTGCTGCTGAACACAAAATAACTGAAAGACTACTATTGTATACC
>NW_004524805.1:542322-572865 GCF_000260255.1 Octodon degus
CTTTTCTTTAGCAGCTTTTAGTATATTGTTTCTGTGCTGAATTTCTTTCTTTCTTTTTTTTTTTTTTTTGGTGCTGAATTTCTGGGATCTTGATTATTATATGTCTGGGTGTGGTTTTCATTGTGTTGATGTTATTTGGAGTTCTATATGCTTCGGTTATGTGAACGTCAGATTGTTGCCCCATATTTGGGAAGTTTTCTGCTATTACTTCTACCCATGTTCTTTTTATATCATTTGTATTGACTCTTTCCTTCTATTGATGCCTATTAGTCTCACATTGTTCATCTTTGCATCCTCTTGCAGGTATTGAATTATTTTTCCTGTATCCTAGTTGTTTTTAAGAGATCTTTTCTTTTTCATTAGGTACAGTGGTGTCTTTAAGGTCAGAAAGTCTATTTTCACTTTCACTTAAATGGTTTTGCCAGCTTGTGATTGAGGTTTTAATTTCCTGTATATCACTTTGAATTTGTTTCATACATTCTATTTCTTTCCTATACTGCTTATTCAGGGGTTCCATCATTTTTATATTCTGCTCTATTTTTTTTTTCAGTGTATTCGTTTGAAGCACTTAGTACTTCTTTGATTATAGTTGTCACTACATTTTTTAGTTCAGAAATTATTTCTGATCTGATTTCTTCTATACCTTTGTGCAGTTGTTTCTGTACTTCCAATGCTATTATTTCAGAGATACCAGGTGTGTGATTTCCAGTTTCCTCTATGCTAGTGTTTTCTGCATTTGTACTGGGTGGACTCCGGGCCTGAGACTACATTTTGTTCCTTCTCTTTGTCATTTTGTATACCACTGTCTTCTGACCTTTGGTGTAGAGCTTAGATAGAGTTATTACCTTAGCACAGGTCTGGATCTATGAAGTTCCGATTCCTCCAGGTGGGTGTTGCTTGGATCTGGCTGGGGTCTGGCTGCTATACTCCACTTCTTCCTGCTGCAGCCCTTGGAGTTGAATGAACGCTTTGTGTCACTCTGGCAAGATGTTCTGTTCCTGAATCAGCTGGATGGGTCTTACTCTAGCCTCTTTTCAGGGAGTTCTGCTAAAGGGTTCCACGCTGGGCCTGGGCTCAGTCTATTCAGGGTCCGGCAGCCCTGGGTCCTCTCACTCACTCACCGGGTCTCCGTTCTGGGTCTATTCCGGATCTGCGGGCCCCAGGGCGGTCTCATTCACATGCCCGACCTGGGCTCTGGGACTATTCAGGATACAGTGGCCCTGGGTTGTCTCCTCTTCTATTTTTTTTTTTTTAGCGGAACCGGGGATTGAACTCAGGGCGTTGCGCTTGCCAGGCAAGTGCTTATTCTACTGAGCTATCTCCCCGGCCCCTCCTCTTCTATTTTTAATTGAAAAAGAAAAAAAAAAAAAAGAACTCTTATGGTTTGTCATTTTAAAATGTCATTCAGCTAGAGTTTCTCCCAAGTTTCCTAAATGTTTATATAAAAGTGATATACATTGAGGGCCAAGGAGATAGTTTAGTAGCATAAGCACCTGTCTGAAAAGCCCAAGGTCCTGAGTTCAATCTCTAGTACCAAAAAAAAAAAAAAAAAAAGAAATATTTTGTTTCATAGTAATATTTCTATAAATAGTTGCTAGCATTATAAGTATTTTGTTTTGAGAGTACCAAATAGTACTATCTACCAATTTTATAACCTGGCTGTATTTTCAGTCAACTATATGGAGATCAGGCAAGCTTTTTTGACGCGGAAAAGGTGCCAAGAATTAAGCACAAGAAGAAAGGCACAGTGTCCATGGTGAACAATGGCAGTGATCAGCATGGATCTCAGGTTAGAAAATGGGTGGTTCATGTGCTTTGCTTACAAATGAAGGACTGGAAGGAGTCTACAAAGTTATCTTTTTAATTATTTAGTAATGAGAGAATATCATCAAAAATATTTTTAGAAAAAAAATTGCACTTTTGTTCTGTATTTAGAAACATTATAAGGTTAAAAGTGTAGCTCAGTTGTAGAATGTGGTTTAGTGTGTGCAAGGCCCTATGTTCAATCCCCAGCACTATAAAACAAAACACATTATTTTCTCATATATATAAGCCAAGCCTGTTATAAAGAAACTAGAAAATACAGAAAAGTACAAAGAAGAAAATAATACTATCTACAATCTCATCACCCATGAGTATGAATAGTTACATCTGTGGCCTCTTTTAGTATTTACTACTTATTTTAGAACAAATTATATTGAGTACTTTTCATTCACTGTGTTATATAATCCTCACACAACTCTTTTTAGGGTAAATGCTTTTATTTTCCACTCTTTTTGCTGGAGGAAGCTGGGTTATAGTTTGTTCAAGTATGTTAAATAATTGTGAATGTGTTGATATTTTATATGTAAAGTCTGTCTTTTTTCTTTTGAGACAGGGTCTCACTGTGTAGTCTAGGCTGACCTCAAAATTAGCAACCCTCCCACTGCAGTCTCCTAAGTGCTGGGACGTGTGTGCTCCCATGTCTGGCCCTAAAATCTGTGTTTTTATTTAACTCTAGTAAGAGGTGTATAAGAATTGGCAAATAAATGTAGAGTCTTGCTTGTGTGCATTTTTTGCCAGTTTATTAGTGATTTTAGTTAGAATTGTATATGTATTTTTAATGTTTACAATACTATGTGTCTTTTTGTATAGTTTCTTATTACTACAGGAGAAAATCTAGATTACCTTGATGGTGTTCATACAGTGTTTGGTGAAGTGACAGAAGGCATGGACATAATTAAGAAAATTAATGAAACCTTTGTTGACAAGGATTTTTTACCATATCAAGATATCAGGTGTGGTTACACTTTAGTATCTTGCATATACTAGAATATTGTGGTTTTTAATAGGTAGTGGCATGAATGAGACTGATGTGCATACGACTAGTTTATGAATAATTCTAAAATGAGGATTAACATAAGATGATAAAAATCTCTATAAAAAGATTTTGTATTTGTACTAGTTATAATTGCTTATGTTGGGAAAAATTATTTTTTTTTCTGGTACTGGGAATCAAACTCAGGACCTTGCACTTACTAGGCAAGTGGTTGTGCCACAAGATATATTCCATTCCATGGGAGAAATTATTAATGTTTTAGTTTTTGTTATTTATTTATTTATTTATTTTGGTGGTACCAGGGATTGAACTCAGGACATTGCACTTGCCAGGCAAGCACTTATTCTACTGAGCTATCTCCCTGGCCCCTATGTTTTAGTTTTTAAAATGCAAGTTATTGAGAAATTGGTCAAAAGTACTAAGATTTAGTTATATCCTCAGGTCATGTAGAGTTAAAAAATTAATAAAAAGCATAATGCTCATTAAAGTGTCCTGTAGATTAGTAATATCTAAGGGCAAGTTGCAGGTTTTTTGGCTAATCCACTTAGACTTAGTTACTTTTTTTGTTGCTGAAACAAAATACCCAACACCGAAGGTTAAAGGAGGAAAGGTTTATTTAGCTCACAGTTTGTAGAGGCTTCAGTCTGTCATTGCTGGTTCTAAGAGTAGCTAGCAAAAGGGCAGTCGTTCATGGTGGCAGAAGATACCAACAGCTGTAAGAGAGAAGGGTAAACAAGCCTCTTTCTTCTATTTTATGCAAGCTACCTGCCTTAGGATGAGTGTAGAGCTCATAATACTGTTAATGCCAGCATCGGACTATAAATTGCTTACAATCTGTAAATTCAGCTACCTTAGAAAAGCTGGCCTTCCTTGAACCATAAGGCTTTGGTGGGGGGGTTACCTAGACACAAACCATAACAAACACTTGGTTTTTATAACATAGGAAAGTAAAATATGGATTCTGAAATAAATATAACATTTGACTTGGATTTATTTTGTAAGGATAAATCATACAGTGATTTTAGATGATCCATTTGATGACCCTCCCAATTTATTAATTCCTGATCGATCACCAGAACCCACAAGAGAACAATTAGATGTAAGTAAAATCTACTAACTGCATGTACTGTACATTAATGGCTTGTGATGATGTAGCTTATTATTATTAAAACTTCTTCATAGTAGTTATCTTGCTTGATCAATTAAACAAGTTTTATCACATAACTCTAGTTAGGTGAATAGCTTTAAAACCAAATTAAACTGTCACCTTGTGAGGGAACTTTTCAACTGAGGATACTTTGGAGTCAGACTAGGGCCCAGACATTTCTGAGTAGTAGTACAGACTCTCTCTGGCATTTTATCTGTCAATTTCTGCTTATAATACTTTTTCATAGCTGAATTTATGATTGAAATTAGTGCTCACTTTTAAGATCATTTATCTTCTTCCTTTAATACTTAGTTGAATAACAGATAATAGCTGTGTGTTTATTTTGGTTGTATAATGAACTGGAAGCCCCATCTGGCTAGTATGTATGTATGTACTTATTATTAACATTTATTTATTTATTTATTTATTTATTTATTTATTTATTGTGTGTTTGTAGGGAAGGTCTACAGGGTGTTCAGGGTCTCATTACTAAATCGGACTTATAGTGATCTGCCTGTTTATAGTCTCTCAAGAGCTGGGATTACAGGCGTGTGCCACCACACCCACTCTGAATTGCATCTCAGCATGCCCTGGGGGTGGGGCCAGCACAGCAGCCATGGGGATCAAACTCCTGGCCCCTGGGCCTGCTTGCAGGCACTTTAATCTGGTGAGCTCTTTGGCCGGCCCTTAGCTAGTCTGTAATTAATTAAAATCAGTTTTCAGTGAATTTTAAGTTTGTTTGCAGTTTCTATTCAAACACATTTGGTGGAACTAAGAATAAACCATAAGTCTTCCAAGTTTCTCAGATTTTTTTTTTTTATTTTTTTTTTTTTTTTTTTTTATTTTATTTTATTTTTTTTGCAGAGCCAGGGATTGAACTCAGGCCCTTGCACTTGCCAGGGAAGCGCTTACTCTACTTAGCCATCTCCCCGGCCCCTCAGATTTTTTGTGTTCTTTATGTATCAGTAAATTCTGCCTTACAGAGTGGTCGAATAGGAGCAGATGAAGAAATTGATGACTTCAAAGGAAGATCAGCTGAAGAAGTAGAAGAAATAAAGGCAGAAAAAGAGGCCAAAACTCAAGCTATTCTTTTAGAGATGGTAAGACAATTATCTTTGTTCAAATAGTTGTTTTGAAGCATATTTAACATAATTTATCTAATTTGGGTTCTTGTCTTAAAATAGTAAAAATTTAGTGAAGAGTTTTTTTTCTGGATTAGTAGCATGAGAGTAAGCAAATTAGTGTCAGGTACCTTTTTGAAAAAATGGAGAGTAGATATCTAATTCGTAAATATTAATTTCAGTTGTTAAACATTCATGTAATTTTATTTTATTTTTTAATTTTTTTTTGGTGGAACTAGGGATTGAACTCAGGCCCTTGCACTTGCCAAGGAAGCGCTTATTCCACTGAGCCATCTCCCTGGCCCCAGTTCATATAATTTTAAATGAATATATATTAGGTTGATTTTTTTTTTTTTTCCCTGAGGCAGGTTCTCGCAGTGCATTTCACAGTCCAGCATATTAGGAGGCCAGGAGATTTGTGTACCCCTATTTTTTTTTTTTTTTTTTTAATGAATTTAGGACAGAGTCTACAGGGCATATAGGATCTCACTACATAGATTGGACTCATAGTGATCCTCCTGTTTTCAGCCTCCCAAGCACTCACAATGCATTTCAGACTGGTCTTGAACTCACTTTGTAGCCCAGATAGGGCTTGAACTTGCAGTGATCCTCCTGCCTCATCACCTGAGTTGTGGGAATATAGGCATGTACCACTATACCTGGCTTTAGACTGAATTTTATATATCTATATTATTGTGCCACTCAAATACTGAGATGAAATGTAGAACTGATGCTAGAGATGTAGCTTAATGGTAGAGTGCTTAACATGTGCAAGGAGAGGGTTTAATCCCTAGCCCCAATAAATAAAAAAAATACGTATGTACATAGTAGAATAATAGTTGAATAATAAAATAAATCTGGGTAGAAACTGATCACTCTAAAATATACTTTCTCTATATTATTAATAGTATGAAGTCATTTGAGGAATAATTGTGATCTTTATAAAAATTTATGTTAGCATTATCTGACTAATAACAAAGGGTATAATTTCAAAAACTTTCATGAAATAAACAAAAATTGAAAATGCACATTTTAAGGAACATACTATATATCTAAGGATATTAACCTAGAGCAACCAATACCAAAACAAATTTTAAGATAGTTACTAGGTTTAGAAGAAAGACTTTGTGCAGCAGTCCAAAAGAGCAAGAGACTAATAAGAGAAAGATTACTGTATTATCATTCAACTGTAGAAATTTAGGAAGTTTATTACCAGAAGAGAAAATGGGTTAGCTTGACATGGTGGTGCATGTCTAAATCCTAGCACTTGGGAGGCAGGAAGATCACTGTGAGTTTGAGGCCAGCCTGGGTGACATAGAGACCCTGTCTCAAAACCAAACAGTGAACAAACAAAAAAAAGATTAATACTTTTAAAACTTTCTGTTTTTAGGTAAATTTAAGCTTATGGAAAAGTATGCAAAATTTCTATATACATTTTAGCCAGATGCACCAGTTTTTAACATTTTGCTACATCTGCTTTTCTGTTCTGCTTATACATGGACATAAACACACTTTTTTTTTTTTTTTTTGACAATTTGAAAGTATGTTGCCTATCATTTTCCTTTATTTCCTAGTCACTGTAAATCCAAAGGACAGCAAGGGTCCTATTTATGGTACAGTTCTCAAAATCAGAAAATTCAAATTAGTTTATCTATCTATCTATCTTTCTTTCTTTCTTTCTTTCTTTCTTTCTTTCTTTCTGTTTGGTTTTTCTATGTAGTTTAGGCTGGTTTTGGAGTCACTGTGTAACTCCGATTGGCCTCAAACTTACAGTGCTTCTTCTGCCTCATCTTCCTAAGTGCTGGCGTTACAGGCATGTGCTCCTAAACCTGGCTAAATACCTCATGAAAATACAATTTTTTCACAGTGAAAGTAGTATCATCATCTTTCTCACTATTCCTTCACTGGTTCTTCAGTGGAAAGTGTTATAATATTTAGTGTAGTAGTTGACTTGTGAAGTTGACTTTATTTTGGTTAAAGTAGAAGGCCAGAGGTTGAGGATTTAAGAAAAAAACCTAGAAATACTGTTCTGGAATTGTCCCTGTTTCCTTTTTTTGAGAGGGTCTCCCTCTGTAGCCCAGGCTGGCCTCGAACTCATGGGGATCCTCCCTCCTCTGCCTCCTGAGTCCTGGGATTACAGGCATATGCCACCTTCCCAGCCAGTGTTATATATTGAGCAATAATGTAGAATGAATTGGGCATTGCAAATCATGTAAAGCTAGATTTAGTATGATAGTTTTCAAAAGTTCAAAAATAAGCAAAACTAAACAAGTTGCTTAGGGATGTATATATAGTAAAATTCTAAAGATTTGCAAGAGAATAGACCCAAAGGAAGTAAAAAAGCTGGATGTTTATAATCTCTTGTGAGGGAGGCAGAGAGGAAACAGGACCAAGGACTATTATTAGTTCTTATGTTAGGTGGTTTTTTTATTTTTCTGCTTCATTAATTTAGATATACTTTATATAAATTCTTTTTAAAAAATAAAAAATACTTGTGCAAAAGAAAAAAGTAATTATAATTGGGTCTTTGAAGACTTATCTGGGTTCACATCCCACCTCTGTTATACTCTGCTCTTAAGACAATTATTTCCTTACTCCTTTTGAATTTCATGTTTTTTAATGTATTATTTTATTTTATTTTTTCTTTATTTAGTGCAGAGTCTACAGGTTTTCACTACATAGATCGGACTTGTAGTGATGCTTCCTGTTTTCAGCCTCCCAAGTGCTGGGATTACAGGTGCACTCCACCACACCCAGTCTCAGTTGCTGCCCCTGGGGTGGGGCCGGCTTGGCAGGCTAGGGATGGAACCCCTGGCCCCTGCGTCTGCCTAAAGCACTTTAGTCCCTTAGCTATGGCCAGCCCCTTTTTGTTTTTTTGTTATTTTTTTTTTAAATGGAATTTGCAGAGTTGTTTTAGGAACTAGCAGTAATAGGGCTGGAAACCATGACCCATGCCTTTAATGCCAACACTCTCAGAAGCTGAGGCAGAAGGATCACAAGTTTAAGCCTCCTTGGGCAACTCACTTAAGAAGACACTGTCTCAAAATAAAAAAGTAAGAAAAAGATTCAGAATGTAGTTCAGTTAGAATCTCTGGGTTCAATTCCTGGCACTGCAAAAAACAAAGAATTAGCAATGCATTGGGAGTGTTCACATCTGGTGTTTGCACAAGGTATGGATTAGGTAAATATTAGCCATTAATATTGTTAGTGTGAAGAATGTGTAGTTTCAAATTTTTAAATCTTTAGATTTCTTTTTCTGAGCTGTAGTGTTTGCAGTGTAAATTTAGAGGTTTTAAGGACATCAGTGTTGAAGACTTGGATGCAGTATTTAGAACAAAAACTAAATGAAGGAAATGATTTATATCCTTGCTTATTTATAATTTAGGTGGGAGACCTACCTGATGCAGATATTAAGCCACCAGAAAATGTGCTGTTTGTGTGTAAATTGAATCCGGTAACTACCGATGAGGATCTGGAAATAATATTCTCAAGATTTGGCCCAATAAGAAGGTAATGGCTAGAGTTAGTGAATGAGAAATCTAGTAATATCTTGGTATTAGTTGGTGGTTTTCTAATGGCAATTGGTGAGTCTCTGAAGTTTGGGTGAATTTAATACTGTTGAATTTTTGCAGGTAAGTGTTTGGATAGTAGGGAAGAAAAGATATATGCACACATACACACAGATTAAATATTTGAATGATTCAGTCTTGACAGAAAGATTTTTTATCTTAACACAAGAAATGAGTGGGGTGATTTAAGTCTAGTTCTGTAATATTTTCAAGAGTATTCTTTAATATTTAAAATATTAGGGCCAGCCAGATAGCTGATAAAAGTCCCTACTTAGGCAGATGCAGGGACTAGGGTTTGATCCCCAGCATGCTATGCCAGCCCCACCCCTGGGGCACGCTGAGCCTGCCACTGAGACTGGGTGTGGTGGTGCATACCTGTAATCCCAGTGCTGGGGAGGCTGAAAACAGGAGAATCACTATGAGTCCAAGCTGTGTAGTGAAACCTTATACCAAATATATAAAAAAAAAAAAATAAGAGGGGCTGGGGAGATAGCTCAGTTGAATAAGCACTTGCCTGGCAAGCTCAAGGGCCTGAGTTCAATCCCCAGCTCTGCCAAAATAAATAAATAAATAAAGAAAGAAAGAAAGAAAGAAAGAAAGAAAGAAAGAAAGAAAGAAAATTCCAAAGCATGGACTTAATATTTATATATGCATGAATATACATGTACTATTTTAAAGTAACATCCCACAATTTGTCTATGTTTGGACTAGAATTATGATTGAAAAATTTAGCAATTTATTATAGGAAAATTAAATATTTTAGTTTTATTCTTCCTTCATTGCTTAGGGAATATAGGACTATAGGCCTAGGAGGAGCAATCAGTAGAATTCAGATAATTTAGTTATTGGATTGATGAACTATTTTTTTAAAAAAAGAATAATTATTGAAGAAATTGGAGAAATACAGATCTGTGATTTTAACTTCATCATTTAAGAGCTGACTTATTTTCTTTGGTTTTGAAGAGTGAGAGTGAATGGTTTTTATTCTAAATCACTTTATAAAACTTTCTTTTAGTTGTGAAGTTATCCGAGATTGGAAAACAGGAGAGTCACTCTGTTATGCTTTCATTGAATTTGAGAAGGTATGTCTTAATCTAGATATTTTAGGTTGGGTGTTTTTGGCTTTTTAAATTAATTATTTGTATGTGTGTGTGGCACTGGAGTTTGAACCCAAGACCTCATGTTAGGCAAGTACTCTACATTGAGCCATGTCCCCAGTCCTCTTTTTATTTTTTATTTTGAGTTGGTCTCACTACATGGCCTAGGCTGGCCAGCCTTGAACTTGAACATCTGCTTTCTGCTTCAGCCTTCCAAGTAGGTGGGATTACAGGTATGTGCCACCATGTATTTATTTCTTTTTTCTTTTTTCATTTATTCAGTGTGGGTGATTGAGCTCAGAGCCTTCACACTAAACTATATCCTCAGCTCTTTTCATTTTTATTATTTGTATTTTTGAGACAGGGTCTCACTATGTAGTTTAGCCTGGCCTTGAACTCACTATGTAGCCCAGGTTGTCCTCAAACTTGTGGCAGTCCTCCTGCCTCAGCCTCCATAGTGCTGGGATTACAGGCCCATGCCACCATGCCTATCTGATATCCCGAGCTCTTCTTAACTTTATATTTTAAGTCCAGTTTTGCTTTGAACTTATTATGTAGCCTAGATTCAACTCGGACTCACAGTGATCCTCCTGTCTCAGCCTTCTGAGTACTGGGATTATAGGTATGCACCACCATGTCTGGCTTTTTAAATATAGAGATGGGGTTTTCCTATATTGCCAAGTTTTGCTTCTTTTTCCTTAAGTTACTGGGGTGGGCCTTAAATTTGTGATCTTCATGCTTTCCACCTCCTGAGTAGCTGACATAAGCATGTGCCATTGTGCCTGGCTATTTTGTTTTTATATGATATTAAACATGAACAATTAAAAAACTCTGTTGAGTTTCTGGGATTTCATTTTCTGTTTTGCTTTTTTTGAGACAGGGTTTCACTATGCAGTTCAGGCTGGCCTTGAACTTGCTTTGTAGCCCAGGCTGGCCTGAACTCACAGTGATCCTCCTGCCTCAGCCTCCTGAGTGCTGGACTTACAGGTATGTGCCACATTGCCTGGCTTGCATTTTCTTTAGGCACCCAAGAAAGCTTTCTTTTATTTACAAAGGGAGTAAATACAATATTGACTTTTTTTTTTTTTTAAGATAGGGTCTCACTATGTAATACAGCCTGGACTTTGTGCCACCATGCCCAACCTCTTGATTTTAATACATATATAGGTTCAGGTGCAGTCTGCCTGATTTTATCTTCAGAACTTTTCAAGTTTTGGGCACAGTCCTTCGTGATGATCATTTGTTGTTACTAAGTTTAACTACATTATTTGGCCTCATTTCCATGGTTGGTAGTTTCTTTGTGTTTTGAGTCTATATTTTTTGTATGTTAGGCAAGTTCTGTGCTTTGAGCTATTTGAACCAAAGTTTTTTAAAAATTGAATTAAATACATATGGAAAATGTATAAATCATAAATGAACAGTTTGATGAATTACTACACAAGTAACACATGTAAGTTTTCACTTAAGACATATAAAACACTTAGAAAAAAAATTACGAGCATCCTGGGAGCCCTGTATCTTTCCAGTAATTTCCCTATCAATTTTAATATCACATTATTTCACTTAATTTTTGTATAAATGAGAATACTTACTTTGTGTCTAGATTCTTTTGCTAGTGTTGCATGTGTTTTCATTTTGCTGTTGGTAGACACTTGAGTCCTTCCTAATTTTTAGTTATTGTGCATGTTGCAATTACAAACTTTATTTATATACTATGTTTTTAGTTATTTTTAATTTTTATAGTAAATGTTCCATAAATACTTCATTTGGGGTGTGTGTGTGTGTGTGTGTGTGTGTGTGTGTGTGTGTGGTATATATCTAGGAATGAATTATTGGGCCACAGAGTAAGTAGAGCATTAGTATATAACTAATCAGTTTTCTAGGGTGGTTATATTAGTTTTCACTTATCAGTTCATGGCCATCTATGTTTTCCCATATCATAACCTCTTGATAATGGCCAGTCTTTTTAATTTGATCCATTATAGTAGAAGTGTAATAGTCTTATTGTGGCTTATTTCACATTTTCCTGGTTGCATATCTTTCCCTGTGTTCATCCCATTTGATAGCCCTTTTTGAGTTTTTTGTGGTTTTTGAGTTAGTGTCTTGCTATGTAGCCTAGACTGGCCTCAAACTCATGAGGTTCCTGCCTCTGCTTCCTGACAGCTGAGGTTACATGACTACCACAACACCTGGCTGGCTGTCCTTTTTAAGTGAAGTACCTACATAAGACTTGCCCGATTTTCAATTTGGCAATCTGCCTTTTTGTTTATTTGTGAGAGTGGGAGTCCTAGCTTTTTTTTTTTTTCCCAAATATCTTCTGTTCAGTGGATTTTTTTCTTTCATAATGCTGTCTTTTAATAAATATAAATTTCTAATTTTAATTTAGTTCAGTTTGTCAGTATTTTTCTTCCTTTCTCATGGCCTATTAAAAAAAAAATAGTGCACGCTGTCTTTTTCTCTCATCGCTTTTGCTGTCTTCAAGTGCCATGAATTGTTGTCTCTCTGCCATTTGCTACCCTGCCTTGGAGCCAGCCAATTAGGGCCTGAAACCTCTATAAGCTAGAAGCTAAATAAACCTTTCCTTCCTTAAATAAAAAGTCTTTGCCTGCTCTAAAATCACAAAGAGGGCCGGGGAGATAGCTCAGTGGTCTGAGTGCCTGCCTGGCAAGTTCAGGGACCTGGGTTCAATCTCTGGTACAGGGTTTGATCCCCAGTACAGCCCTGTGCCATGCTAGCCACCAAAACTGGGCGTGGTGATGCACACCTGTAATCCCACCACTGGGGAGGCTGAAACAGGAGGATCACTACGAGTCTGAGCTGTGTAGCGAGACCCTGTACCAAATACATAAATTAAAAAAATAAAATAAAATCATGAAGATATTCTCTATTTTTTAGAAGCTTTGTTAGATTATTCCCTATTTGAATCTGTGATTTATTTTTTGGGCATTATGTGGGTTATATTAAGTTGCATTTTTCTTGTACTGGATAGCCAAGAGGTCTGGTATCATTTATTGAAAGGGTTGTCATGTTCACACAGGCTCTATGGGGCCACCTTTGCTATAAATCAAGTGTCCACATATGTGTAGTGTCTGTTTCTGGTTGTTCTGATGTTCCACTGGTCAGTTTTTGTCTGTTTGTATGCCACTGTTTTTATTATTGTTGTGTTAATCACCATATGTATAATGTCTACATATCTTATTTTTTATTTTTTAAATTTTATTTATTTGTGTGTGTGTGTGTGTGTGTGTGTGTGTGGCCAGCTCAGCCCACCAGGGGGCGCGGCTGGCTGGCATGTGGTACTGGGGGGATTGAACCGTGGTCCCTTTGCTTTGCTAAGCTTGTTCAAATAGGTGCTTTAGACCACTGAGCCATCTCACCAGCCCCATGTCTACATATCTTGTAGTGTGAATTCTTCAATTTTATTATTCTTGAAGAGTGTCTTGACTATTTTATTTTGTTTTGGCTATTTATACATGCATTTCCATGTATATTTTTGACTATCGATTTCAAAGAGATTTTTGAACTATTAAGTATATTTATATATATATATATTTTGCAAATACTATAGTGAAAAAATGATCTAACAATTTAGAAAATCTTTCCCCATTTTCTTTTTGGGATAATGGCACAGTGATAGAATTAAACTTGTCCAAGTCTAATCAGTTTCATCAAATGTAATATTGGTTGTCATGTGCTAGATGGTATTATTACTGATGGGGATGTCTGTGTCTTCATGGAGTTAATAATTCTTTGACTTTATTAACCAATATGTATTAGTTCTTTTTTCTTTTTTTAAAACTTTCTGCAAAGCTTTAGTCCAGAGGGACTCAGTCCTTGTTGGCAGCTGCCTTCCTCATGGCAGCCAGGACATTGCTCAGCTCCTCACACTTCCTCTTGGTGTGGATGTGTGTCCCCACCTTTTTCTTGATAAACTTGAGGGCACATTTGTCCTTGGACACCTTGAGCAGCTCCATGGCATGCCGTTTGTAGGGGGCAAAGCCACACGCCTCCCGGATCATGTCCCGAGTGAACTTGGTGTTTTTGGTGAGGTGTCCACGATGGCAGCTGTGCCTTGGTTTGTTCACATTCTTAGTCACCTTGTGGCCCTTGTTGAGGCCCACGGCCATGGGACAGCGGAGGGCCATTGCTACTGTTCTCCAGTGGTTGCTGTGGTGGAGCTGTATTAGTTCTTGACACACATGGGTAAATAAATATGATTGTAATGAGTTCTTTTATCCGGTTCTCTTGGAATTCTGTTTAGTATATCGTAAACAGACAAAAGGATAAATATCCACGAATATAGAAGAAATTTGATTAGTGCCACATTGAAATATCTTACTCTGGTCTTCAGATGTCAGAAACAGGCATAGATTTTGTGAAGTAATGATAGGAATGCTTCTTGTGTAGCACAGCCCTAGCTATCACGGGCCCACAATGCATGATTTAAAATTTTAGGGAATTTCTGTGCTTCAGAATTTAAAATGTTTTAGGCCTGTTATGTTGGCTCATGCCTGTGATCCCAGCACTCAGGAGGCTGAGGCAGGAAGATTGCCACAAATTTGAGGCCAGCTTGGGCTACAAAGTGAGTTCAAGGCAAGCCTGAAGTGCAGAATGAGATCCTGTCTTAATAAAAACAAAGGAACAACAAAAATTTAGAATTCTTCACAATTAAGAAATATATACTTTGTGGATACCCTAGTACACACTCTGTGTGTGTGTGTGTGTGTGTGTGTGTGTGTGTGTGTGTGTGTGTACATAGACACATACTACATCTGTGGATTAGATAGTACCCCTCTGGCCCAACATTCTATAATGAGTCACAGTATTTTACAGTGAAAGAAATGGATATTTGTATCAAGTCAGTTTTTAAAAAAGGCCATTGGCTCCCTTTAAGTCAGGTATTGCTGCCAAACTGCTGGCATTTTTTGTTCTTGTTTTTATTTTGGTGCTAAGATTTCTTTAGGGCTTCATGCATTTATGCACTTGCTCTGCTACTGACCTATATTCATAATCTCTTGTTTTTAAGACCAAATTTATGAAAACAGCTTTTACTTTTTGAGATACAGTATTTTTGGGTTGTGGATAAAAGTGATCATAGATTTGTGCTGTGTGACTGTTATCTTAAGTGTGTGTATATGTTCAGACTGCCAAAATTTAAAATCCTGGCTTTGACCTATAATGTGTGACCTTTAATAACTTATGTATCTCATTAAACTTCTGCTGTCTCACTGAAAAAGTGGGACTAATAATAGTTTACCTCATAAGGTTGTTACTAGAGTTGAAATAACACAAAACATTTAATAATGTATGATGTGTAATAACTACTCACGTATTTCAGTGACAACAGACTATGTATGTTCTATCTCGTCCTAGCTATAGAAATCTTTCCCATAAATATTTGTTTTTAATGATTATTGAAAGGAAGAAGATTGTGAGAAAGCATTCTTCAAAATGGATAATGTCCTTATAGATGACAGAAGAATACACGTGGATTTTAGCCAGTCTGTTGCAAAGGTTAAGTGGAAAGGAAAAGGTAAGTTGGTTTATTTTCTTTTATTTTTTCTCTGTGCTTGAGCTCTGTGTCTACTTGTAAGGGCTACATCCCCTGCCTTCCAAGATGATTTTTGAGTGAATTTCTTCATGTTTTTCTCAAATAAAATGTTACTTAGGTAAGAGAGATGCTTTGACTTCACATATGTCATCATAAACATATTTTATTTTTTATTTTACTTTTTTGGTACCGAGGATCAAACTAGGACCTTACACTTGACAGACACTTATGCTGCTGAGCTGTCTCCCTGGCCCACGTCTTTTATTTTTCATCTTAGTTAATCCTGAGATAAATTATCTATTTTTATAGATTAGTGAGACTCCTACCAGCAGGCATACGGCAAATCATTGATAAAACAATGTCAATTTCTTACTGTTTCCAGTTATCTTGCTTTTTTTTTTTGGTGGTACCAGGGATTGAATTTAGGACCTTGTGTTTGCCAGAGAGGCATTTATTCCACTGAGCTATCTCCCTGTCCCCCCTTTTTTGTTTCCAGTTATCTTAAGTTTTGTCATAGTCTGTTTCATATTATGTGAAACATTGTGTGTTTGTCATTTTTATTTTCAGAGTCTCTAGACTGGCTAAGTACGGTCATTTTTTTTTTTTGCGGAACTGGGGATTGAACTCCGGCCCTTGCGCTTGCCAGGCAAATGCTTATTCTACTGAGTCATCTCCCTGGCCCCAAGTACAGTCATTTTGTCTTTGGCCTTTATCTTCTTTTTTTTTTTCTGTCTTGTTTGTATCTTCCTTAAATCTCTGACAATCAAAGACTCTATGGTTCATAATCCACATCTTTCCTTATGCCTCCAGTTTGCTTTGCTCATACACGGACTCCAGACCCTTGTATAGGGAGCCTTCCCACAGGAAGCACTAGGAAGTGGTAGTTGAGGGGATAGGAAAGGCAGGCCTGGCGGCAGGTCTGGAACATGTGTGCAAACAGCCCTCCTGTGGTAAGGACCTGGGCTGACGAGTAGAGAAGCTGCATGCGTGCTCTTCTTTTATGGCCCTGCTCCTGGAGGCCAGCCAGGATGTAACAGTAGCCTTATGTTCTTAAAAAGATTGTTCTGTTTTGTCACTTGAGAGGAATAAAAGTGCCTGTAAGCCAGCATTTCAAACCAGTACATTTTTCTTTGGCATTCTCATCAACCCTCTCATGATATCTTTAGTGAACTTCTATGTACATTCTGCTGTCTCCTGCCAGGCTGGTTCTCTGTTGAGAAATAGGTCAGGGATCTTCAGTGCCTCATTTCTTCCAAGTTTAGGTCTTTCCGATCCCAAATTTAGGTCCCAAATCTTCAGTTTCCACCAGACTTAATATTCTCATGGACTTAGTGGCTATGCTTATACACTGTATTATTGACATTTATTTGAAAATTTGATGTTGTAATATTCACATGTATCATTAGATGGCAGCATATGCCTACCTAGCAAAATGGATATTTGATTTTTGTTCAAATAAGAGTGGAGATGAAATTACTATGATTCTTTTGTTCTCTTGTCCTTTTTCTGTCTCAAGTATATGTCCCTTTTAAAAACAGCTCGTATCTTTTATAAAATAGGTATTGTTCCTGATTAATTAGGTGGTTTTTCTTACTAAACTATTTTTCTTAATTAATAGGTGGGAAATATACCAAGAGTGATTTCAAGGAGTATGAAAAGGAACAGGACAAGCCATCTAATTTGGTTCTGAAAGATAAAGTAAAGCCCAAACAGGAGTATCCTTAACAAAAGTCCGTCGATGTGTATTGACTGTCTACTGTGATGTGTAGAGTTCTGTGTGCTGTTTCAAAAAGTCATGAAGTGGGGCTGGGGAGATAGCTCAGTAGAGCACAAGGGCCTGAGTTCAATCCCCAGTTCTGCAAAAAAAAAAAAAAAGGTCATGAAGTTATTGAAAACGAAGCTTTTGAGTCAGAGCTGGGATTACAGGCATGTGCCACCACACCCAGTCTCCAGATCATTTATTTGTGAAGAAGTAATTTATTATTGCTTTTTTTTTTTTTTTTGGCGGAACCAGGGATTGAACTCAGGCCCTTGCGCTGGCCAGGGAAGCGCTTATTCCACTGAGCATGTCCCCGCCCCCTATTATTGCTTTTTAATGCCATATACATAATTTGTTTTTTCATTATATCCTGTATTATAAAGAATGTTAGGGTTTTTGGTTTTTTGTTTTGGGAACTAAAAAAAAACTTTATTGAGGGCAAGAGGATGCAAATAAAAAAAATCAAAAGCTTATGTAGCATTTAATGAACCTTCCACTCTTTGTCCAGTGAGGGCTGGATGTTATTTGTACACTTTCTAAGGGTCTTGATCGAGAGGCAGATTCCTTAAGTGGCCTTGGGAGAACTTTCATCAGGGCAGGAGTAAATGGTAATGTCACCTACTTCTTTCCGTTCTGCTTCATGTGTACTACAAAGTAATCATTGCATGTACTGGTGAGACCTGCAGTTAGTGAAAAGAAGCTCTGGAAGCCCACTTTGCCATCTCGGCTCTGGCCCAGGTCCTTCATGATTTTGTCGACAGCCAGAGGGTCTTTTTGATTTTCCAGAAATCCAGGGAACTCTTTTTCCTGAGTACTCTTAGGTCCTCCTTTGTTAAGCAGCATTTGTCCCCAGCAAATTTGTGAAATGTAAACATCATGGTTTCCATGGCATGTTCAATTTGGGAGGGCATCTTGGTGAGGTCTTTTGAAACTTGAGCGTGGAGGTGCAGCAGACGCAGGGCGGTGGGGGGTGGGGGGGGTGCGGCGCAGCCGAGGTGAGCAGCGCACCCGGGTTGCGCGCCTTTGTATGTGGGCCCGAGAATGTTAGGTTTGCAATGAATGTTTAAATCTTTACCTTTCTACTTGGAGGTTAAATACCTTCCTACTTACCATGTACCCAGATCTTTAGGTAAGATTTTTATTTTTTGTATATATAATTATGTTTTAAATTCCTCATCAGAAATTTCCTTATCCTGGCCATTTTCTTATGTTTAACTCCCTTATCTAATTGACAAATCCCTGAAATTATTTGTTAAAAGATTAGGTTGCTTTTTTCTGTATAGTATATTGTCATTTTAGTAAAAATACCCATTTAGCTCCCAGTGAGTTGCAAGTGTTGACTTCTGGAGGATCACAAAGAAAACTGTTGCCCACTTAATTCACGTTCTTTCAAGTTTTAGGTTGAGACAAGTAAAAAGCAATGAAACATACTGTTCATATTATGTCAGTTTAATTTGGTCACTGCTTTTTTTTCCATTATAAATCTATCACTCCACACATTGCAAAGGTTATGTCTTTTGTGGTTGTTTCAGGTAAATGGTGTCTTTGTTTCCTAGTTTCTGTTGATGCTTCAGGTTTCTCCTTTCTTATTCTATATACACATTTCTTTTCCAAGTACTCATCAAGGAGAGATGAATATCTGGTTGACCTTTGTATATTCTTGTATTAAAATGTGTCAATTGCCTGCAGTGTGTAGAGCACTGTGAAGGATTAAAGCTGTATTAAATCAGAAGGATGCTGAGAGTATCAGCATAAGAAGAAGCTTTTACAGGCAGGCAGACCAACAAGCTAGGATTTGGTCTGAAATAAACAATACTAGAGATTTTGAGACTGAAGGTTCAGAATCATAAAAAGTAGGAATATACACTTGAGATTTATTTACAAATTTAGGTTAAACCCTAACCACAACTGGAAGAAGGGAAGCATGTAGGACAAATAAAAGGAAGTATAGTCATAGTGCATCATTGAGTAGTAGGAGGTGTCTTCTTCCCCATGGAGCAGTTCAACCTGAAATGTTTTGAATTTGTAACATTAAAATGCTTTAAATTCAAGAGGCTAGATTGTAAGGATTTAAAACAAAAAACCTAAACATATTTGTGAACAAATAGTACTGTTTTATAGAATTTTCTTTAGGGATGAAAATGTGTGCTATTTCTATTGTCCAGTATACTAACCACAAGTGGCAGATGGAGGATGGATTGGATAACTGAAATATTTTTTTGTTGCTGATGGAGATCAAAATCAAGGCCTCATAATGATAGGCAAGCCTTGTACCACTGAGCCACATCCTTATACAATAAATGACTTTTAGATTTTGTTTAGCTCATTTACTTAATAGTGGTAGTTCAATTCAGGCCTTTGAGCATGCTAGGCAAACACTTTATAACTAAGTGACAGCCCTGCTTTTTCTTTTTTTTGCAGAACCGGGGATTGAACTCAGCCCCTTACGTTTGCCAGGGAAGCTCTTATTCTACTGAGCCATCTCCCCAGCCCCACAATAAGGTGACACTATTGTTTTTTGGAGCTGGGTATTGAACTAAGGCCCTTGTACTTGCGAGGCAAGCAATTATTAAACTGAGCTATCTCTCCAACCCCAGCCCTGCTCTTATATTTTGTTAATTTTATTCACAATTTGTCAACTAATAGATTTTTAAGCTGATTTTTAAAGAGGTGAAAGTGGACACTGAATTTTGAATTTTATGTAATTTTCACATAAAACATTGTTTTGATGTTTTAAAACACATTTAAAAATTTTTTTTTTTCATTGGTATATTTTATACACATCCTGAAAACATTTATCATAGGGAATTTGTGCCTGTACATGATGCATCTTACTGCTGCTTTTTCCTCATTTCCCTTCCCACCCTCTTCCTCTCTTTATTTACAGAAACTTTTTCTGGTTTTTTTTGTTGTTTCTTCTTTTTCTGCTCCCCTGCTCTTATTGCCTTCTCATTTGAAAATTTTCTTCCCATTTCTCAATATCTTTTGTCCAATTTATTTCATTTAAGAGTATGGTCTCAAGGTACATTTAGCTAAAAATGTCTCAAGCCTATCCTTTATGGCAGAATAATACTCCATTGTATTTTTAAAAACTCACATCTTTTTTATCCATTGATCATTGATGGGAATTTGGGTCATTTCCAACATTCAATCATTATAGGTTGTGCCATTATAAACATGGGTGTTTATATATCACTGTGGTATTGTGCTTTCAGTTCTTTCAGAAAGATACCAAGAAGAGGAGTAGTTGGGTCAAATGGAACCTGTAGTCCTAATTTTTTAAGAGATCTTCACACTGATTTCTACAGTGGTTGTACCAGTCTATACTCCCACCAACAATGGAAAAAGGTTTTTTCCCCCAAAGTCCCTCTAGCATTTGTTATTGATTGATTTCTTGATAAGAACCATTCTTCCTGGAGTGAGGTGGAATCTCAGTGTTGCTTTTTTTATTTTTTAAAGAGAATACAAAATATTATCAAAATAGAAAAAATATAAGTGATACAGAATTTTACTAAATAAAATATGAATTTCACAGTATTTATTGTAATGCATAGTGTAGTCTTCCAACTAGTTATTCATATTACCAGATATATGCATGCGATATTGGAAGAAGAAAGAAAAAAAATAAAGAAATATATAAGAAATTAAGAAGAGAAAAAGGACAAAATTGAGAAAAGGAAAGAAAACCAATTAAGCATTAACTGCTCCTTTCCGTAGACCAGCAGAAATCCACAGTACCAAACCATCTTGTGTACATACATACGTATATCTCTGTCCCCCACTCCTTCTCCTGTCTTTCTCAACTCAGTAATTCTTTTTGTTTGAAATAGGTTCATTCCCTTTTCCCAGAATCTGTTTTACCCTTCAGATTTTATTTTCTCTCTCATGTTCTCACACCAAGGAAATAATACTATATTTGCACATGCAGGCCTTATTTATTTCACTTAAGAGTATAGTTTCTGCTTACATCCATTTACCGATAAAAGCCAGTGATGATAAATATTTTTCATATATTTATTTGCACTTTCTACTTCTTGATCTAAGAAGTGTCTATTCATTTCACATGCCCATTTTTGGATTAGGTCCTTAAATTTAGGGCTCTGAAGTTTTTGAGTTCTTTATATATTCTAGGTATAATTCCTTTTTCTGAGGAACAGCTGGCAAACATTTTTTCTCATACTGTGGGTTGTCTCTTCACTCTGTTGATAGTTTCTTTTACTGTGCAAAAAGCATTCTAATAAGGTAAGATTCTAGTTGTTAATTCTTTGTGATAGTTCCTATGCAGTTTGTAAGTCTGCCTACACAAGTGTCTTCAAGAGTTTTATCTATTCTGTCTTCCAAGATTTTAATGTTTCTGTTTTAATATTTAGACCTTTGATCCATTTTTAAATTTAGTGCATAGTGGAGGATGTGGCCTACTTTTAATCTTCAGTATATGGAAGGCCAGTTTGTAGTTTTTGTATGGGGAAGTCGGACATAGGACCTTGCACTTCCCAGGCAGGTGCTGTGTCACCAAGCCATATCCCTGGCCCAGAAAGCCCTTTTTTCCAGCACCATTTATTAGACAGGTGATCTTTTTTCCATTGAATGGTCAAAGATAAGGTGGCTGAGCATATTTGGAATTGTTTCTGGATCTTCTAATCTGTTCCAATGATCCTCAGATCTGTTTTTTTGACAGTGCCATGGTGTATTTTAATCACAGTAGCTTTTTAATTTCAAATCAGGGATTGAGGTGTCCCCTGCCTTGCCTCTTTTGTTTGTTTTTTTCAAGATTTATTTATTTATTTGGTACAGGGTCTCACTGCACAGCTGGGACTCATAGTGATCCTTATGTGTTAGCCTTCCCAGCACTGGGAGTACAGGTGTGTGCCACCATGCCCAGTTTCAGTGACTGTCACTGCATGTGGTACTGGGGATTGAACCCAGCTCCTTGTTTTTGCCAGGCAGGTGCTTAGAGCACCAAGCTATTTCCTGGGCCTTGCCTTTTGTTGCTCAGGATTAATATTATTACTATTGTTATCATATTTTTGAGACAGGTTCTCATTGTGTAATGCAGGCTGGCCTTGAACTCACTTATGTAGCTCAGGCTGGCCTCAAACACACATTGATCCTCCTGCCTCAGTCTTCCTAGTGCTGGGATTACAGGTTTGTGCCACTATGCCCAGGCTAGAATTATTTTTGCTATTTTGGGTCTCTTCTGCACCTCCCCCCCCCCCCGAAACTGGGGATTGAACTCAGGCCCTTGCACTTGCCAGGGAAGTGCTTATTCTACTGAGTCATCTCCCCTGCCCCTCTGGGTCTCTTCTGGTTACAAATGAATTTTAGGATTGTTTTCTCTAACTGATATATGCTGTTGATATTTTTATTGGAATTACATTAAATCTGTAACAACTTTGAAAGTATAATCATTTTTACTATATTGTCTCTTCCTACCCTGGAACAAGGGAAATCTTTCCATTTTTTGATATAATTTCCCATCTCCATTTTCAGAGTACTGTAGTTTTCAGTGTCTTTTAATTTTGTTAGATTTAGTTCTAGGTATCTAATTTTTCTTGATGCTATAGTGACAGGCATTATTTCTCTAATTTCTCTCTCAGTGAGTTTGTTACTTGTGTACAGAAATCCTACTGATTTTTGAATGTTAATTTTGTATCCACCTGTGGTACTGAATTTGGTTATTAAATCTAGAAGTCTTTTGGTGGAGATTTTGGAGTCTTCTATGTACAGTATCATGTCATCTGCAAATAATGATAATTTAACTCTTTTCCATCCTTATTCCTTTTATTTCTATCTCTTGTATTAATTGTCCTGGCTAATGTTTCTGGAACTGTATCGTAAGAGTTGGTGACAGTGGACATCATTGTCTTATTCCTGATTTTAGAGTGAAAGCTTTCAATTTTTGTCCATTTAGTATGATGATGACTTTGGTTTTTCATAGACGGCTTTTGTCTGAGACAAAGATCATCTATTCCAGTTTTATTTAGGGTGTTTTCCGTGAATGGGTGTTACACTTTGTCAGACACTTTTTCTGCATCATACGGTCTTTATCCTTGGCTCTGTTAATGTGGTGTAGTAAATTGCCAACTGGTGGTCAATTTATTACACTCAGCTAAACCAAACTAGTGTGCTGCTGGGTGTGGGAGGCCTACCTGAGGATTGTTGCTAGCAGCACATGAGGCAGAACTAGGGAAGCTCTTGAGAGGCTGTTGGGAGCAGTTAGACACTGTTGGTAGCTGTTGGAATCTATTGAAAGCTGCTGGTTCTCTTGGGCTATTCTGCTTTGGGACTTGTTACGCTGACTTTCCTGGTGAGCTTGGTTGTTCTCATTGTAGGAGGAGCTTAGGACCTCATTGTCACTGAGGACTGCTGTAGTTAGTTCATTTTGAGGAGCTATGGTCCTCATCTTGAGTATTGCTTCCTGGTTCCATAGGGGAAGATGGTGCACTGCTCAGCCTCCTGTAGAAGTTTGTTCCATTGACTTTTCTGATAGGAGCTCGGCTGTTCTCATTCGTGGAGGAGCTTGGGACCTCACTGTTGCTGAAGATGGCTTTAGTACTTTTCAGGGAAGCTCTGGTTCTTACCTTGAGTGTTGCTTCCTGGTGCCAGACAGTTCAGATCCCTCAACCTGCTTGCACAGATTCCTGTTCCTACTGGCATAGACTTTGTAGCTTCCACCACTGACATTTGGGCCTTCCCAGCACAGATCCATGAAACAGGCCTGCATAGAACATTATTGTAGTCCTTGTTACCTCTTTATAGAATGTCCTTTAGAACATTTTGGAGTGCTGGTTTGGTATTCACGTATTTCTTCAGGTGTTCTCTGTCATGGAAGTATATTATTTTTATATCAAATTTGAAACAGTTTTGTGGAATATCCTAGTCTAGGTTGAAGGTTCTTTTCTTTTAGGGATTGAAATACTTCACCCCAAGCTTTCCGTGACTTGAAGGTTTATATTGAAAAGTCACTATGATTCAGATTGACTTCCTTTTATAGGTGATTTATTTCTTTTCTCTTAACAGTTTTTACTATCCTATTCTTGTGTTGAATTTCTGGAATTTTGACTAGTATATGCCTTGGTGTAAAATTTTTTTTTTTTTTATGGCTAATTCAAGTTCTATATTCCTTGCTTACTGTGTGTCAAATTTTTTTCTCTGCGTAGGGAGTTGACTTTTATGAATTTGTGAACTGATTTTTTAATTTCATTTGTTCTGTCTTCTGGTTTTTCATTGACACCCATCAATTGTATTTATTATTCTTTGCATCATCTAGCAGCTGTTGGATTGTTTTTTCATGGTCCCTTGCTATTTTTAAGAAATTTTTCTTTTCATTATCACTAACTGCAATCCATTCTTTTGTATCTGATATTCTGCCTTCACATTGGCTCATTCTTCTTTGTGTACTTTCAGTGGGATTTGTATTCTCCTGGATATCTCGTTTTTTTGTTTTTGTTTTTCGTTTTTTTTTTTTTTTTTGAAAGACAGTATGGTAATAATTGGTATGTCATGACAAGAAGTACATATTTAGAAGACCAGAATGACAGGCCTTCCAAGCATGATCCTTGTTACATTGCTACCTTCAGTGCAGTTGCTTGGTTCACAGGTATGGGTATCTGTTTGAATCTGTTTCATGGATTCCATTTCTTTCCTATGTTAGGTGTTCTTGGTTTCCATTGTTTTCCTAAGCTCCTCTATTTTTATTTTTTATCTGTATCTTCTCTGGAGCCACTAATCATGTCTTTCATTATGAACACCGTCTCTGTAGTTGAGAAGTAATTTCTGACCTGATTTTCATAGTGCCTCATTCACCTGGTTTGGTACTTTTGCTGTTACCATTTCAGAGAGTCTAGGCAGATACCTTTCAACGTGTTCCATTTTACGGCCCCGTGGGTTTGCTGTTCATGAGCCTAAGTGTCTTACTTTCTTTCTTTTTAAACAAAAAAATTTTTTTTTCTAGTTTAATTCCTTGGATGGCATGTGTAAATTGCTTATAGCAGTTTATTGCTAGTATTAAATAGCAATATTAAGTAACAAGTATTAAACCCTTAGGAAATGACTACTTCTGAAAGATATCTTCCAGGTGTAGCTGGCTGCATTGTGAATCTGTTGGAACTCAGAACAGCTGGCCAGCTCCATCTGTTGGCTCCAATGTCTGGATGAGTTTTCAGAGTTCAAGTTGCAGGAGATTAAGTAGCCAAATTCATGCTGGCAGGGAGGTAAGGTCAAGCTGGCAGGAGGCAAGTGGAATGTTGCAGGCTGAGCAAATCAGGTTCCAGCCTCACAGCCAGAAACTAGCCTGAATTTAAGTGGAGCTCAAGGCTTAGGATAGTTGGGATTATCCACTACCCCACCATACATCTATTGCTGGGATTAATCAATTTGGATCTGGACTCTCATCTCCCCCCTTTGTCTACCGGTGACAGCAGAGACATGCCTTGAAGTAGACTTTTTTTTTTTCTCATTTACTTTTTTTCCCCATTTTTTTTTTTTTTCTAATCTCTTCCTCTTCTATTTCTCTATTTTTTTTTCCTCCTAGTCCCATTTAAATTTTGTTCTGCATGTAAGATTGTCATGTTGAAAGCGTATTTGCTGCATACAATTTTTGGTTTACTTAAAATTTTGTTACATAGATTAAAGTGCCTGCTTAGAGCCCAGCGGCCGGGTTAGATCCCCAGTGTGCTGTGATGGCCCCACTCCCCGGGGTATGCTGAGATGGTGATTGAGACTGGGCTGGTGGTGCATAACTGTAATCCTAGCACTTGGGAGGCTGAAAATAGGAGAATCACTAGAATCCAGTCTGTGTAGTGAGACCCTGTACACCTTGTATGGAATACATAAAAATGAAAAAAGAAATTGTTATATAACCACAAATCTAATTCATAAAACTGGAAAATTAATAGTTACCACAGTTTGTCATTTTCTAGGTTGTGCTTAATACTATTGTTTTTGCAGATTGTACGACTTAGGTACCTAAGTGACTGATATTCTAATCAGTTTTTCTTTCTGGTGTGCCAAGACTGAGATTGCCTAAGGCTCCTAAATAGTACTATAAGCCAGAGACAAAGAACTAGGGGCTGGACCAAGAGGGCAGCACCTTCTCATCCCCAATAAATTGAAAGGGTAGAATCTTGCAACAGTCCCTAAACTATACTGTGTTTAAGTATGGCTTTATTGCTATCTTGTCATTTACATTTATGACATTAAAATAATTCTAACATGTATGTCTTTGTTGGTAGAACTTATTATTTTAGTTTTTATAAGTTCTTTTTGGAATTTGAACATGATAACTATTGATATTGATGTTAAATTTCCTCCTTTAGAAATTGATTTAAAAGAAGTGTCATGTGGAAGTACTTTTCATCTTATATAGTTTCTTGAGTACTAGAGTTTTAATATCTTAATTTTTTATAATTTAAGATATGCTTTGTTTTCTGAGTTTAGATACATTTCCTTATTTCTTTCTTTTTTGGGGGAGGGGGCTCGAAGCTGGGATTGAACTCCTCAGGCCCTTGCACTTGCCAGGAAAGCACTTATTCTACTGAGCCATCTCCCCGGCCCCCTCTTTATTTCTTATGCTACTTGAGTTTTCATTTATGAATGCTTTTAATTTTCTCTCTCTATATTAACCCACTAATTGTTAACTAACTCATTGTTTTCTCTATCTCAATTACGTAATGAAAATATTACTTTTCTTTTAAAAATATTTTTTATGCTTTTGACATGCTGTTTGCATTAAAAGGTTACACTTAGCCTTGTGACTTCCTTTATTCATCAGATTATGTTTTAATGTCTTATCTATCATTTCTTCTGTTTATCCTTAACTAAATGCTGTAGTGCAAAATATGATCTTATACTAGATGAGCAGGCAGAAGACTCAAAATCAAGTCACTCACACACAAGTAAAAAACACAAGAAGAAAACACGACATTGCTCTGAAGAAAAAGAAGATGAAGACTACATGCCCATCAAAAATATTAATCAGGTATTTTTATTTTTTTTAATTTTTTAATTTTTTATTTTTGGCAGAACCGGGGATTGAACTCAGGCCCTTGCGCTTGCCAGGGAAGCGCTTATTCCACTGAGCCATCTCCCCGGCCCCTTAACCAGATATTTTTAATGCCCAGACTTAGATATGGAGAAGCAAATGTAGTGATACTTGGGTTCACAAACTTAATTTGTTCTATGGTTTTGGAAAAGATGGACCACATTTGTATGGGAAAGTTGGCTGTGGTCATGTTTATCACCTGACACAGTTTGTAAACAAAACAAAATTTTGCCAAGTGCTTCTGTTTGTGAATCAAATTGTTTGTTGAGAAAACTGTTCTTGAACTGAGGTACTGCAGTATGCAGTTTCTTTTTTTTTTCTTTTCTTTTCGAGACAGGGTTTCTCTGTATAGTTCAGGATAGTCTCAAACTCTCAGCTATCCTCCTGCCTCAGCCTCCCAAGTGCTGGGATTAACAGTGCTGCTGGTGTAGTGGTATCATGCAAGATTCCCAAGTGCTGGGATTATAGGTGTGTGCCAGTACCTCCAGCTGTTGTCCATTTATTTATTTATTATATATTTGGTGCATGGCACAGGGTCTCACTACCCAGCTCAGACTTGTAGTGATCCTCCTGTTTTCAGATTCCAGTGCTGGGATTGCAGGCGTTTGCCACCACACTCCCATCTCTGTGGCCAGGTCAGCACACCCGTGAGTGGGGCCAGCATGGAATGTGGTCCTGGGGATTGAACCTCAGTCCCTGCACTTGCCTAAGCAGGCAATTAGTTCACTGAGCTATCTCACTGGCCCTGTTGTCCCTTTTAAACTTACCTCTTGGTGGTATAATGTCAGAGGCAGTGGCTAGTTCTGCATAGGGATAGATATGTAGTTCCTAGTTCCAAAATGTAAATTGGCTATGTATGGTAATGGGCTTTAATTTTCAAGAATATATATCAAAGGCCGGGGAGATAGCTCAATAAAATAAGCACTTGCCTGGAAACCTCAAGGCCCTGAGTTCAATCCCCGGTACCACAAAAAAAAAAAAAAAAAAAAAAGTATCAAAAATTATAAAAGATTGTTTTCACAGTGACTTAATGTATATTTCTTATGTTATCAAACAAGCAGTTTCTGTACCTGTGTCTACTTGTTTATTCGTATCAAAACAAGTGTGTCTGTGCTCGAAAAATGCTTCCATTTGTTAACTTATCAGGAGGCGTTTTATGGATGTTGCTGCTCTGGAGATTTTTTTTTTTTTTTTTTTTTGCTCCGAATGCCCTCAGGGCAGGTTTGGCTTGCTTGAGTTGTGGGGATGAACCCCAGCAACCTGAGCCTGACTGCTTTGTTGAAGCAGCCACCTAAAGAACTGAGCTAAGGGGCAGGCCCCCAATCCTGGAGGTTTTGCAGCCTATGAAACGTTTATGTCCTTCCATATTGTGCATATGAAATAAAACTACACTAACAATTAACTTGATTATCTCAAAGCTCTTCTGAATGATTTTCTAAAATAATGAAATAGAAAATTTTGACATAGAAAATTGATTATGAAGAGATCATTTCTAATCTGTGTTTTTTTCTGTTGATTAAATAAAAAGCAGATTACATCTCTGCCCCCTGCTTTTGTCTTAGCACGTGGAAGACATGTGAATTAGTCCCTAGTGGGTGAGGGTTTCAGCAGGCGGAAGTGAGTGACACAAAGACAGAAGGAGTGTGGCCCAGTAGGCAAGGTTAAGAATTTGCTGTCTGAGCCATTAGGTTTGTATTTCTACACTGCTAGTTATTGGTGTGACCCTCGCAAGTTACTTAACTTTCTGAGCCACAGTCTTCTCCTCTGCAAAAGTTAGGTAATACTTAACAAGTATGTGTTAAGAGCAAATTAAAAAAAATTGTGTCAACATTTTCATCACAGAATTCTTACTACCACTACTTATACTGTTATAGACAAATTACTATTTTAGAGTTAGCAGTAATAGTTTCTCTTGTGGTTATGTCATTAACTGAGTTCTTGAATTCATATTTTAATTAATTTTTCTCATTTTATTTTTGAAATGAAGGGGTTGTTTAAGCCTGTTTTTGGTTTGCAGTTTTAAAAATTATATGTTTGAAAATAAAATATACAACATAATGTGATAGTGTATATGAAGAACTTAATATATTCTTATTCTCCTTTTTCTTCTTCCATAGGTAACTATTTTATATGTTTTGCAGTTTCTTCATTTAAAAATTTTTCAACAAATATATATTTGATAAATATTCCTGGCTTCTCATGTCCTGGATAGGTACCCCTTGCTGTTGCCTAATGAAAGTATAGTCTTCTTTCCATAGCCTATTAACTATGTGAAGATTGCCATCATGCCTATCCCGTCCCAGTTGTAAAATAGACCTTTATCTTTTTCTTTATTCCTCACATGAGTTAGTAATAATATGAGCAGTAGTAGCTGACATCTTTATTGTCTTTGCATTGTGAGGTGATTTCTTTTATCTTCATTTCACAAAATAGAAAACAGTAAAGATGAAAAAGATTTATACTGGTCCATGGCTTTATATAGCTAGTACATAATGGGACCAATTTAGATAGATTCATACCCCTAGCAACTCTTCTGCTGTTCTCATTTGAATGTACTCCTGTCAATTTCCTTTCCTCCGCCCTGTTATTGTACCAAGAATAATTTGCCCCTAGTGCTATTTCAGTGAGGTATAACAGAAGTGTCTCATCTCTCTTAATTTCTATACTTAGTCTAAAGACACCCCCACCAAAAATGTCAACCTGAACTTTTTTTTAGGCAGGGTCTCACTGTACAGTGCAGTCTGACCTTGAATTCACTCATGTAACCCACATTGGCCTGGAACTTGTGGCGATTCTCTGGCCTTAACCTTCCTAGTGCTGGGATTGCAGGTATGCACCACCACCCTGATACCTCAGACTTTTAAAATGGTACTTACATCACATTCTTAGGAATTTTTAGCACTCTTTCCATTAAAAAGCTCAATCCTTCTCCCCACCCAAGCTCATGGTGCTTTTAGCTGCAGCTTTTTGCCCTGAACTTTTGCATGGACTCTTCAGTGAACTGAGGCCAGAAATAAACATTAGTGTGTGTGAGATGATCAGAGGTCTAAAAAAATGGGAAGACTGTCTACATTTTAAGACTGCCCCCTCGTCACTTTTATGAATCTTTTGATTCTGTTGTTAATGATTATGTAAGGCCTTATAGTGGCAGACACCCTCTTTTGGCATCACATTCTTAGGGAGGAATGCTGTTAGCTCTTGCTGCTTTTTATTTATTTATATATTTTTATTGGCAGTACTGAAAGTTGAACCCAGGTCCCTGCTAAGCAAGCTCTGTACCATTGAGTCCCCTGGCCCTTTTTTATTTATTTTGAGACAAAACCTTACTAAATTGCCCAAAGGGGCCTTAAAATTTTGACCCACCTGCTTCAGCCCCAATATTGGGGTCATAGGAGTGTTTCATCATGCTCGTCTTGGAGTTAGCACTGTAATTAAAGGG